>NW_006239052.1:1402177-1406774 GCF_000226075.1 Solanum tuberosum
CCCCCACCCCTCGACCAGTCCAACCCCACTCCCCACCCATCTTACCCTCATAATATTATGCTAGATTACATATAAATGCTCTTGGGACAATATTATTTTGCTTACTTACCAAACACTAAGAAAAGTAAGACGAGCACTTATTTTCCATCATACCACAACTCACCCCTAGAATAGCTCCATGTAATTAAAAGGTATTATTTTTTAAGAAAAGTATAAGACCACACTTTTTATAAGACGGTATTTGTGACTACAATATAAACAGATAGATCACATATCCAACACAAGAGCAGCTATTGAATTCCATAGGAAATATATTTTATCTCTATACAACATCACAATTTCAAATGAGAGTGGCAACAGGAAAACATCATCTTACCTTTGCCCCATACCTTGCTTTTAACTCCATGTTGCCACCAGTGTGATCATGGTGATGATGTGTGTTCAAAATGTAAGTCAAATTACGGTTGTTTCTACTCAGTGCATCTATAACAGGAACAGCTTCAGAAGGATCCACAACACCAACTGTTCCAGTATCCACGTCATGCAATAGATATGCATAATTATCCTGGAGACATGGTACCTGACAATTGACAACAGAAAGATCAGCAAAACTCATCAGGGCTTCTCATTGTAGAGGTGGAGATCCTTGTCACAACATAAAGTCAAGAAGATGATTTCTTTTATGCTCTCGCATCCATAAAAAGAAAGCCACAGAAGAAAAGAAGTGGAAGAGAAGCAGAAAGGGCAGAAATTATATTATTCTTTCTCAGCTAGTAAATCTCTCCGGCTTCCTGAAAATAAGACCCAACAAGCTTTAACATCTTCTCCACCCAAAATGGAAGTAGCATAGTACCATATTTTGAGCTGAGACTTATTTAATCATTTTATACTCTAGCAACACTAACGTAGGGGCATTTTGCTTTTTTTTGTTGAGAAAGGTAACATGAAGAAACATTTTGCCTGTTTATGGTAAAATTTAGACAAAAAGGATGTTATCCAGTACAAAAAAGAGAACACATCTGCATATCAGAGAATACAAAGCACTAAAAGAAAGGTATTCCCAGTCAAAAAGTTCATCCAATTGGAATGTCATAAACTCTCCAAAAGTATAAATTAAATAATATTGAATCTGGACTAAGCTATAGTCCAAATTAGAGTATAGAGGAGCAGTTTTCCTAAGCCATAAGGTGAAGTCCTTTTGAAATACTCTACATGAGGCAACATACTCCCTGTTTTGTCCAACTAGGTGTAAGACTCAAAAAAGTCGATGAAATGCACAGAAAATTCCAGGATGATTAAGACAGTGTGTATTAAGTCTGTAAAGCTGACTATCATCAACCACTGTGATTTCAGGGTATATGGCCAGATTTTAGATACACAAAGGAAGATTAATACCACATCAAAAAGCCACCCCAGTCACACCGAGCGTCTTCATATAAAGTAATCATTTTTTTCTCATTACCATTTACCGCTAAACACATTCTTCTTTCTAAATGTACCCAACATTGAAATCAAGCAAGAAATGAACTTATTACAGGCTATGCGTATACTAATAAAATAAAGACACAACTTGCAGTATACATAAGAACCTAAAAAAGCACAATACTATAGACTCACCAGTTCGATTTGCAAAGATGAAGACGTACTGGTAATGCTACAGAGTTTAGAAACTCGAAGTGTTCGACTAACTCCACGTACAGTCTTGAATGGCATTGAAAGGAGCTGCATAAACCCATACAATAGATTCTTCCTAAGAGAAAGTTGCCTCATGCTAGGCCATACACAAACCCCTGTCCGGGACTAAGAAAACCCACAAATAGAATTAAATTAAATAGAAATGCAAGCTAAAGACGACGAATCTACAAATAATTAAAGCATCACATGAAACAAAGTATATTCCCCTTTTAAAGCCATAATTATGAATTGCATTAACTGAGTACCACGAGAAATCAGATAAAAATTAATACACAACTTAGGGAAAAAAATCATTTAAGAAATCGCAAACAGTCTCAACATCGTAATCATCTAAACAGTATAGTAATCATCGAAAAGCTAATTAACCAGTAAAAAAACAGTTGATGAAGACTTCACATCAATTTCACAACCAGCAAGAATACACATGAATTCAGATTTAGGTACATCAAAAAGCACAAAGGCGTAGCGAATCAATCAGATTCTCAAATTTACTTCGAATTTCCTCACAAACCGCAGAATAATTCAAAAAAAATACCAAAAAAATCGGGAAAAAAATCTCTAGTACAATTCAGACTATTTAGAGTAGTAGAGAAAGAGTATGCATAGAAAAACGGAGAAGAAAAACCTTAGAACAAGGGAAGGAAGCCATGGCGGAAGGTGCAATTTTAGAGAAGGTTCGCATAATTTAGCATTTGCAGTTTTGTTTGTAAAGACTAAAGAGGTGTGTAGAGGACGGCAATGGTGGGTTGGCACACGGTTTCACAATCAGATTGTTTTCGCATTTTCGGACTCTTTATTAATTAGTACTATCTCACTTCTATAACACGATACTTAATTAATTTTAATTATTAGTAGTATCACATCAAGGCATAAAAGATATTTTTAAAAATAGAATATGCTATGTTTTCTATACTTAGTGCAAGTCACATTTAGAATGACGATAAATAAAAAAGAATCAATTTTAAATTTCCTATTTTGCTCTTCAATTGGATTTTTTTGAAAATATAAATATATTGTGAAGTTGTAAAAAAAGTTTCATCATTATTAATTTTGATATTAATGGATAAGACCCATAAATATAGAACATGAACTAGTGGTTATTAAAGTAATTGAGAGTCATGAGGTCAAGTTAAAATTTCAATCAAAAAAACACTAGGTGATTTAAGTACAAAATTACATTTTACTTGTTGTTATTAGGAAGTGTGAGATATTTCGTGAAATTATCAAGTTACAAAAAGTCCTACTCAAATATCATAGTTATATAAAAATAAAAAATCTCCAAAAAAACTTGATATTATTTTTTGTGAAAGTAACTCCAAATAGATCGACAAAGAGAAAACAAAATTTAAACATATAGAGTGATATTCAAATCACACCAAGTCAATAATAATGTCGTTTTCGAGATCTTTTAAAAAATTCAAGTGAAAAAGAATCTGATTATAGATTCTATATTTTAAACATAAAAAGTCAGAAAGAGCCTAAATATTTTAGCACCAATAAAAAGATTATGAAATTTTGAGTTTAAATTATATATAAAAAAAATAGATAATGTTTTATTTATTTATTATTTTAGTTTGATGCATAAAGCTATTCTCCTTATGTACAAGTATGAGGTAATATAGGGAGCAGGAGCGGCTCAATCCGTTGGTGGTCTAAGGCTAAAATTAAACTAGAGGCTTTAAAAAAAAATTAAAAATATTTTTATTTTAAATCTATTTTTCTAGCTTTTTAAGATGCAAAGTTGTTAATAAATTTTGTGTAGTCAATCTCTTCTAATAATTCTTTTTCAATCGATAATATAGCCAAATCAGTTCTAAAATTTATCAAGAGCACCTTTTTGAGATTTTATCAAATTATCGACTTTTCTTTTCTTTAAGTTTTGAATGACCGGATTCATATTTTCTAGTTGACATATTAAAATCTAACAAATATTTTAAACACTATTACAATATCAAATAAAAATATAATAAACATAAGACAGAAAATAAAAATAATATTAGAAATTAGAATGATATTATCGGATTCAAGAACTATGAAGACTTGATTTTCGAAAATGAATTGGGCTGCTGCAATGTATTTTTCTCCAAATTTAAAATATAAACTATCAATAGAATAAGTAAATTTTTAAGCTTTGAATAAGAGAGAGATATAAGATTAGAAAAGAGAAAGAAAAAAGAAATAGAAGAGAAGAAGAGAGGAGGATAGAATATATAAAAATAAAATTAAGAAAAAGAATAAGGTAAAAAAAAAAAAGATAACTTGTACTTTAAAAAAAAAGTAGACAACTTTTTATTGGAAAGGGAAAAGTAATTGTCATATCTATCACTTCATTAACGTCGTTTGCATTTGTTGTCTTAGTTCTAATTTTTTTTAGGCTTAAGTCATCTACAGATCCTTAAAGTTGTCCACAAAATTCATTTAGACACCTTAATATACCTCTTTTCTTATTAGACACTCCAACCTTAAAAAATAAATACCTATCAAACATTTTTTTAAGACCGGATCAAAAGAGGAAGTGCGTGTAATACACTTGCAACTGATGTGGCAAAATAACAAATCAAAGAAAGACATGTGGCTTTAAATTTAAAATAATTGTATAAATGAATTTTGAAAAAAGAAGAAGCTAAAACTAAAAAGAAAAGAATTTCAACTAAAAAAAAATGAAAAATCCCCACCCTGCACCCGACACCACCTCAAACCTTTCCTTTTCTTCTCTCACTAAATCACCTCTTGTCCACCATTGTTATTTTCTAAATGGAGATTTTAACATAACTAAGTATGAATTTATTTTCTTCTTTTTTCTCTTAATGTTTTCTCTTTTGTTCCTATTTCAAAATCGATAGTAGTATTTTTTTTTTCTTAAAAAAAATAAAATTTGTTCATTCTCTTTTTGTTTTGATTT
>NW_006239052.1:1406874-1410316 GCF_000226075.1 Solanum tuberosum
TTTGATTTCAAATTTACTTTCTGTTTTTGTTTCGTTATGAAGAAAGAAGGGGTGTGGATCGAAGATAGTGTGTGTGGCCTCCATATTTTCTGGAATGGTGATCTCCATTTTTTCCGACAAAAAACTTAGATTATGTTTTTCATTTTTTCTAACAAAGGAATTGAGGGTAGTTGACTCCATTTTTTATTAAATTTAAGCATAAGCTTAGAAGAAGTAAATTTATAAAAAAAATGTAAGGTGGTAGATGTTGTTGCTATGAATAATTTGTGGTAGCAGGTCTGCAATTTTGAAAGAGAAAGAAGAAAGAAAGATTGTTAATTTTTTTTTTAAAAAAAATGAGAAACAAAAAAAGAAAAACTAAAAGGTGTTGATTAAATGGTTCACGCGCCTAACAAGGTGTGGGTTACACGTTTTGTGCCACGTGTGCACAAAGTGTCTAAATGGTTCAAATTCAGAATAGTCAAGGTGTTCAATAGGTACAAGCCTCAATTGAGGTGTTTAAGTGAATTATGAGGACAACTTTAAGGGTCTGTCGATGACTTAAGCCTTTTTTTTTAAGTTTAATCCTACCTAATTAACTAAAAAATGGGACCCCCAATTTATTGGGAGCCTAAGGCCAAAGACTTTTTTTTATACCTTACCAGCCGCCCCTAATAAGGAGCGCTTTGTCCTTAATATGAGATTTTTTGGTGCGAATTTAATTAAGCTTTAATATAGATATCGAACGTCGAAATATATATATGACCTGGAAAGAACAATAACGTTAATTGTTGCTTATTAAAAGGATTGGGGTAAATACTCTTTCATCCTTAATCAAGAAGTCTCAAATTCGAGTCCCCTTAGGTATGAAATCGCCTTTGTTAGGAAGTATTTTACCCCCAATGTGAGACTTCCAAGCGCGAATTTAAATTTAGTCGGGCTCCAATGTTAGTACCGGAGACGGGTGGAAAACAAAAAAAAAAGAAGTTTGTATATATTTGGTGAAGGTACACATGGGACTATAATTACCTCGAATATGGAGCAATGGTACTCTTTAGTCGTTAGAGTCATGTGAGTGTGGGACCCACCATGAAGACGTGTCTCCATTAACCTAGGCAACGCAATGAAGGCACCATTAAACATGAAAAAAATTGGAGGAGAAGCACACAATTCTTTGGATCAACTTATTTTATGTACTTTAAAATAAAACAAGATGATTTTTGAAATATAATAAAACCAACCTAAATATTTGTGCAACTATTACTTTGATTAAGAGTAAAAAAAATATTTAAGCTAATTAATTTATTATAAAAAGATAATAGTATTTAAAAAATAATATGCCACATAAATGAAAGTAGAAAGAATATTAAACTATAGTTTGCTAAAATCACATATGGACTATATGTGGAAGGTTAGATATTTAGAAGATTACTTTGGAAGAGATAAGAAAGAGATTAGTTATTTGAAAAAAAATCATAAAAGATTGTAGTATAGATGTACATTATATTGTTCAGCTAAATTTTGTTATTGTGTAATATTGCTAAAAAAAAAAAAATGGTATCAAAATTTTGACGCAATTGTATCATTGATAAAATGTTTGTTATTTTCAATGCACAATTTCTTAACTAATGAGAATAATTGACAAAATAATATGACCAATTACATTAATTTACGGGATTTACATTATTGGTTGCCATATAACTGTAAATGAGACATTAGTAATAATTTATCCCAGAATTTTTTTTTGACGATTTTTATTTTCTCGGTTGACTTCATTTCCTTCTTGTTTATTGGGGGTTGTGGATTGAAGTATCAGAGTTAGTCTATTGTTGTGGTGTATCAACATTCAAGTTTTGATGCAACATCTTTGGGATATGAAACGATACATGATGTATTTTTTTACCCCTCCCTAGGAGTTTCCTCTTTTTTGCTCCCTTCGTGACTCGAATTCAAAATCTTTGGATTGGAATGAGGAATGTTTACCATCCGAGCAACACATCCTCTTGTTTAATACATGATGTATCACGATACATTATCGATACATTACACAATGATTCATTTACCTAATATGGATAATCACGAAAATGTGAATTTAGGGAAATATCTTACTAGAACTTAAAGAAATTAAAAGTAAATTGTGTTAAAATGATGGAGTCACGACGACGGAGATAAATATAGATAGTATAGATGAGAGAGAAAAAATTAGTCAAATACAACTTCTAATTATGCTTGAGTCAGAAAATTGGTATAATCATGTAAATTTATTATTAAAATAATATTATAGCTTTGTTAGGTGATTATTTTAAGGAAAATTTACTTAAATACACATCTAATTTTACTATAATCTCTAAATTCTCAACTATTTAAAAAAAAATTAAGAATCCCTCTCGGATACATCACTCTCTCACTGATACATACCTATCTCCCTCTCGGATACATCCCTCCCCTATGTATTTGGATGTCCAGTGATATATCCGGAATCCATAAATTTTAAGAATTTTTTATAATTTAAAAAAATAGTAGAAAAATAATGTAATTAGCTCTTAAATACTATGAGATTTATGTAAATTATACTTATTTTAAAGCGGAATTGTAAGGAGTAAAATAAGGCTTATATCTTCTTAATAATTGTGTAGATTTTAAGAAAAAGTTGTTGGGCCTCAAGAATGAGAGAGGCAAAAGAGTGCAGATTAATGAGGTGTAAATTTCATAAAAGACATATATTATATTAATATTTTTGAGTTATAACAGTTGATTTAAACTTTCAAGTTATAACATTAAAAATTTCAGGTTCTAATAAATTATTAAAAAAAATGTTTTTAATAATTGAAAAAATTTGTTTAAAAAAAAATCGGAATTGATGGTAAAAAGGTAAAAAAATTAGAAATTGTGATGTTAATTTAATTTGAATTTAGTGTAGATAATTAATAATTGGCACGAAATAAGGGATCCAAACTAATTAAGATTATTTAGTATCCTTAATTCACTCAAATTAGTTAAAATCAAATAAAAATCAGATTTTATCTCTTCTTTTTTTTCAACGTTTCTCTCTCTTCATTGTTCTGCCAGAAAAAATTCCTAGTATCGAGTAATTGAAGTTTTTTTTTATATTTAAAAAAAATTAATTTTGTTGTGATGGACAACAACGTATCAATATTAATTAAACATGGTGAAAGATGGGATCCTTCAGGTTAGTATTTATTATTGTTTATTATTTGTTTTTAAATTACAGTGAAATGAAAAAAAAATGATAAAACTGTAAATCGTCAATATATTTAAGGTGATATCACTTTTTGTTAAATGTTGTGAAATATATAGTATTAGTGATTTTTGTTTTTGTGGTTGTTTTGAATATTGTTTTTTTCTCTTAAAAGTATAAATTAAATGTATATTTTTGAATGAATTTGATAGAATAAATGGAAAGACATTTGTATGAAAGTGTGTTCAGTAATCTATTAAAAAA
>NW_006239052.1:1410697-1414920 GCF_000226075.1 Solanum tuberosum
GTATGAAATGTGTATTAAGTGAGTTTGAAATGTGTATTTAGTGAGTATGAAAAGTGTTTTGTAATGTACTGTGTGAATGATATTTGTATGACAAATGGGTATAATTTTGTTGTTATTATAATGATATTTATATATAAACCTATCCCTTGCGAGAGTCCAAAGAAAACAGTAGGAAGACCGAAACTTGAACGATGGAAGGGGTTTCCTGAGTGAAATTCAAAAGGTCTAAAGTTACCTGCAGTAGATGTCGTCAAGTTGGCCACAACAGGAAGACATGTTTAAATTATCCTGTGCAAAACTAATGACTATTTATTTTGTTGGTTATATTAATGTTTTGTTTTGATATGAAACATAATTGATTTGAAGTGCATTATAGCTTAGTGTTTAATATACTGTTCATTCTTTATACACTGTTCATTCAGTAATCATACAAAATGCATATTGTTACAAATAAAATTTATTCTAGTTTAAAGATATTGTATATATTAGTGATAATTATAGAAGGTAATTAATGGAGTTCATTTGGTATCCCGAGTATTTAATGTAAGTTATCATGAATATTAATTTGATTTTCAACTGGTGTCATATTATAAATAAAATTATAACAAACTGCATGTCAATTGTATTCTATGTTTCATTCCAACTCTAGCTTAAGTTATGGTCATACACATATTAATCAAATTTAATTCAGTTTTCTTTCAAACAACATGTGTAGAATAGAAAATAATCAAATGTGAAAACACAATTCATAACATTTGTATATAAAAATCATATCGTGATTCATACAATATCCAAGATTTAATATTAAAGTCATAGTCATATACATATAAATTAGATTTCATACACGTTTCATCCAATGAGTGTACAACTTAGAAACACACTGATGCTTTAAAATAGTGTATCCAAAATGTACGAAGTTTGTATAATACTGGTTACACTGCGTATATAAAAGATTGAAAGTTTCGAAGATCTCACCTGAAAGAGCAGTCACTCGCTCTAGGTCGACCCCGTTGAAAAAATTTCTCGCCTCCTTTTCTTTTCTTCTTTCTTTTGCAGATTATTTACTACCCTAACTATTTACTGACTAATTATAAAAGTGTAAAAGTGACTCACTATTAATTTTAATGCTATCTTCTATAACCACCAACTAAGTATATTATTAAAACTACCCCCACTAATTTCATAATTGTAGTTATGAATAGTCCAAAATATCCATTTAGAATCTATCGGAAAGTATTTTTTGAAATAAAAAGCTCTAGTACTCAAAACGACCAAATGGATCCATACAATGTGACATTTTTAGAAAAAACCACTAGTTTGACAATTGATATCATTTTCATACCAATTTAATCATTCATACCATATGAAGATTCAAAAGAAAATCAGACAAATGTGAAAACACAATTCATAACATTTGTATATAAAAATCATATCACGATTCATAAAATACCCAACCCCTTATATTAAAATCATAGTCACATACGTATAAAATAATTTTCATACACGTTTCATCCAATAAGTTTACTACTTAGAAACACAATGATATTTTAAAATAGTGAATCCAATTTGTATGAAGTCTGTATAATACCAATGTTCTGAAATTATAATAGCCAAATATTAATTCATGCGTAGATGGTATCTGAATAGAAGATAACATATGGTATTATATATCATCAAATACTTAAACAGAAAAAATTATACCAAAAGTTTTTAAAAAATAATATGTAATTCTTAAAAAGTAGAAGTTGCAATGAACTATTTCAAATTTCTTGTCGGTGGACTTGGAGTAGGATAATTGGTGGTATCCGGAACATGTTCTTTTGCTATGCGAGGTCCACCAAATTTGCTAGCAACCGTACCAATAGTGATCGCGCCATCCTCATTCTTTGTTTTTCCATGTTGCCACAGGATTGTGGCATACCTTTCACGATGGTACTTTGCATCAATTTCAACAACTCCCATGTCAAAAACACCATTGCTGATAATTCATATGTTTATACACAATTAAGATACAATAACATTAATGTTAATACATAATTCATTCCATTTTATAGTCAAATCCATAAACATTTTTTTCAGATTTGGAACAAATTTTCACACAAACAACTGTTTTGAAAACAATAATAAGAATATTGTGATATAAAAAAATAACTATTTTGAGTAATGTGAAAATAAATTAAATAAAGTACTTACCCTTACAACTTTTTTGGGGGTTTTGTATTTTGGTAATTCCGATTCCTTCTTCTTTGTTTTTCTTCTTGTAGATGGTTTTGATGTTTGAGCAACTTCAACATTTGTTGATTTTTTTATTTTTTTCTTTTTTGTTTGACTAACAAAATCCGAATCGGAATCGGAATCGGCATCAGAATTAGGAGGGGTTTCAACAAGTGTTTTCCCCTTTTGATTTGCCGGAATCACACTTTCCTTTGCTTCATTATTTTTATCTTTTGATTCTTCGATCGAGAGGAACCACCGGTCGCCGAAATTTCAACAGTTTTAGGCGGGGTGTTTGGGATAATATATTGAACGATGGAGCATGAACATCATCAATTGAAGTTCCATCAAATATGGGACTCTTTCGAGGAGTTTCAATGGGTTTCTTAAACATGATGATGAATAATCGTGGGGGAGGGGGTGGACTATTTTGAAGTTAGACTTGATGAGAAACAATGGTGAAAGTGGGATAGTGGGTTGTGGCGTCTAGGGGGATTGACGAATGGGGATGGTAACGGTAAACAAGGAAAGAAAACGTGTATGGAGAAAATCCCTAAAATTGGGTAACTGAAAATTTTAGTTCTAAAAAAAGGAAGTGAAATCAAATTAATTACCTATTATTAATTAATAATAAAAACCTTTAAATAGATTAATAGTTTATTAAATAAATTTAATTTAATTTTTAAATAAAATAAAATTTAATTGATATGTCATAACCCGTAAATAATTTGTTATAAGCAAAAAAAATTTAAAAGTAGATTTAAAACCCGTAATATTTACTCTTAAATGTGTATATGAAGTGATTTTTCCATTAATGAGGCCAAGTCTTGGTCCATTATTCATTTTAGTTGAGAATTGGGATTAGCCCCCTCATTTAAATAGTTATGTCTTTTTTCAGTATTATTACGATGGAACAAAATATTAGTAGCTTGTATTTATTTACTTATATATACTAATTCTTTCCGTGAAAAGTTAAGACTAACAATTATTTACCATGTTCAATAATACTAATGAAAAAACAATACTATTGTAGTATTGTGTATCTGTTAACATTATATTGCGCACTTCCTTGGTGGAGAGGTGTAGGTAATTAATGTACGTTGTGTTCTCATGACTAGCTATTACTATTTATTTGAAGGAATAGAGATGATGAAGCATGCTAAGCGATGCTACAAGGCATGCAACTACTAGAGTATGCTTGCTTGATCAAACGGTGGAACTGCACACTTGATCTATAAGCTGCTGAAATAACACATATAGACTGCATGCATGCAACAATACTCAACCAATTAGCTATTTTGATCATACATAATTCTTTAATAAAAACAAAAGAAAAGAGACCACCATTTTTGTTCTGCCTTAAAATACTTCCCTTTGCTAAATCCGATTAAGAGAGTTGGGACACAAATTGAAAAAAGGAGCAGACTTGAAAGTTATAAAACTCAATTGATCCAGAAGATGAAGACAACTTGAAAAAGCATTGTCTCAAAAGTCCAAACAAAACCTGAGCGGGACACGTAGCATAAGAATGCAATATCCAAAGTCCAAAATATCCTTAATCTGAATTGTATTGATACCATATTGAAAATGACACTTCTATAATAGTGAAATATATATATAATACTAGATAATGTTGCCCGTGCTATGCACGGGCCCAATAATATAAATGGTATATTTTGGGGCTAATAACCGAGTTTTTGAAGCTATTGTTTGTGTGGATAAAGGAATAAGTTTTTTTTTATCACAAATCAAAACTTTCTTTGACACTATTTAAGGCATAATAAAACTATCCACATACAACATTTTTGAAATATTTTATGTTGTCAATTATCATGATTTATAGTATTTTTACGATAAATTCACTTCAAGAATCAGTGGAATTTTTTGTATTTTTTTTCAAAACATATTTTATGTTGTCAATTATCATGATTTATAGTATTTTAACACAATTTTTAAATATATATAAAAAAAAAAATAAGACAAATAAATAAAAATGGACCCAATATAGT
>NW_006239052.1:1415193-1415737 GCF_000226075.1 Solanum tuberosum
TATGCCCAAGTTCTACTATATAATAAATATAATATGTAATATTGAAGAAACTTCCTTTTAAAAGTCCCACAAGAATATTATATATTATATTTGGGCCTAAACTCTCTTTTATAATATAGTAGAAAAATATAGTACAATTTACATTTCATATATATCTTAATAATAATAATAATAATATACAATATTTAAGATAGTTCAATCACACTGTCGTATATCATTAAGACTAGAAAGCAATGGCCTGTGTCAGTACGGTCCCAATATTATTAAGTATTACTTTTTTTTGTTAAGTTATTTTTTATGTGAAATTGGAGAAAAGAAATTTGATGGATCTAAGGAGGTGTTTTTTATGTAAAATGTTATTTTTTCTATATTTGATCAGTTAAAATCTTTGCAATATATTTTCTAGTTTTTTTTTCCTTTTAAAATGAGGAATTGATTTTTATAATAGACGTATGAAAAAAAAAGTTACACACGATATTCTACATTGATAATGTCTTCCTCAAGTTTCAACCACACCTCATCTTTGCCCCATAATATGGAGCTC
>NW_006239052.1:1416238-1463149 GCF_000226075.1 Solanum tuberosum
TTTTTTTACCAAAAACATATTACGAAATAATTTTATTAATTATATTTTAAAAAATTTAAATTTCAAATAAAAATATATATTTTTTCTAAATTTTTAGCACGTTATATAATTATTTAATAATAGAATAATATTAAAAACAAATGACAAATCTTTATTAATTTGTTATTAAACAAGTAAAAAGGAAAAATGACCAATCAGTAAAGTGAAAAGGAAGAAAGAGTATATGACATGTGTTTATAAATAAAATTTTATTATTTAATTATGATTAACTAATATACATATTACTTCAATAATTTATTTAATTATAATTTATCTCCACTCTCACTTTTAATAATCCTTCATCAAATTCAACTGAAAAATATATGAAGTTAATTAAAGTAGGGTAATTTACACACTTTAAAATATTAATTTGGGTATAAAACAAATAATTATCTTTCACCAAATTAAAATGAAAATGGAAAATATATGGGGAAATTAGAGCACAATTGACAAGTGTTATGTCAATGCGTCAGTTTGAAAAGTTTAATGACCCCACAATATTCAATGACATTTCACCTTAGGGCATCATTTGTAATTTAAGAGAAAAATGTGACTTCTCTTTAGAGTTATTGATAAGGTCTAAATAAATAAGCATGAGGGATAACCCTTTTAAGCAAGCAAATCTTGCAAAGTGTTTTAAAGATCATAATACCCTCAATTTTTTTTTAAATGACTTAAAACTAACATGTTGAAACTCTCTCAAACTCTCTTCTAATATATAGAAAAATATACAACCATGTAAATTGTATATCCTAAAGGTGTATAATAACATATATAAATATGGTGTATTTTGTAGATATTTTTCTTTAATAGGCATAGAGTAACATTTTTTTTACAAAATAAGTATTTTCGCTTAATTTTTAATTGTAACCGGTTGATTTATTGACTTGGATATGATCCAACCAATTGTATAAAAGCAATCACAAAAAATGTTTTCACACCATTGATCAACATTAATTCATTCTCAAACTTGCATGAATGACATGATTCGTTGAGAACATCAATTCATTCTCAAACTTACATGAATGACATGATTTGTTAAAATTCTACAAATGAAAGTAGAGTTCAAGTTAAGTACTTAACAAAGAAAAAGAATAAAATAAATTCATGCTAAGGAGGCGGGAAAAGACACGAATTGAAGGACTTTCTCTCTAAGATTTAAAAAGAATGCAAGAGTTTTAACCCTCTAATCCGTGGGTTAACCCTTCAAAAATAGAAAAATATTGCACTCTTTGAAAAGTTCTTCGATGAAAAGATCATTAGCATCAAAATTTAAAAACTTCAATTGTTTCAATTTTATGTTGGTCTCATATAATATCTCTTGTTCTCTTTTCCTTTTTAGTGAAAATAAATTTGTTCTCTCCACATACTAAAAAAATATGTGTGTTTTGATCAATTCGATCAACCCTTGGGGCTTGGCTCAATACTAACTTTAGTTAAGTGTCATCTATTCCCTTTACAATTGTGATTATGTGTTACTCCCTCCATCCACTTTTATTTGTCATGTTGCGCTTTTCGAAAGTCAATTTGACTTATTTTTAAAGTTAAATTAGATTACATTAATTTGATTTTTTAAATAAAAAAAATAGATATTCAAAAACTATACGGAAAATACTATACATTGCAATTTTTTACATATCAATACGATGAAAACTATATCCTAAAATGTTAGTCAAAGTTTTTATAGTTTGACTCTAAAAATGGAAAGTATGACAATTAATAGTGGACAGAGGGAGTAATTAACTGAAGTTAATTTGAGCCTTAACCATAATAAAATTTCTTTATTATTTCCTTCCAAAAATCTTGGCAATCCTACATTTCTAGGCTCTAGCTAGTAGAATACTTCCAATGATATATATAGACCATATCTTTGATGTGAGTTATAGAATGCAATGCCTATACAGCTATACTTGTTCATTGAACAATAACAAATTAGTTCCTAGCTATATATACCCAATTAATTATATGACACATTATATTTTTCAAAATTTAAATTATATAAATTTTGATTTATATTTTAATATATATATTTAATTATATCGACATGAGAAGAATTTCAACTTATGATATTTTCATATAGTTTCAAAATATTTAAATTTTAATTTTAAAATATTGAGTTAATCAAATTCAAATGAATTTTAAAGATTAGTCGTTAGATTGACTATTAAAAAGCAAAAAGTACCACAAAAATTGAAATGAAATACGAAAAAAGTCAAGTATAAATTATAATAAGTAGCCACTCATCAAAGAGTATGAGTTACTAAAAACATGTGTGATTTGTTGTGACTTAAGATTATTCTACATTTATATTACTATATACCTAATTAGTATTTCAAGGTCCCAAAAATGAAGCTTGTGTCATATTCTATACTCTCACTTGTGTTTTAAGTCATGATTATTACTGATTTAGTACTTACTTTTTCCTTCTTAATTAAGTCACGAACAAATATAAGTATAATATATGATTATAATATATCATCAATTGCAATGATTTACAACGCTTTAGGAAATTGTTTTATAGGAAAATAAATGGTTTCTTAATTCTTTTTGTGTTCGATACACAAATAAAATTATTATTTTAAAATTTGTATATAATATTATCATAAAAAAACTACATAATTAGTCATAGGTCACTATCATGTATACTATTATTGTCTATATTTTCAAAATATTATGTATCTTACCACTAATTAAGAATTTCCTATCATATATATATATATATATATATATCTTTGCTATTAGATACACTAAAATAGGGAGAGAGACAAGCAAGATGGGGAGGGAGGCGAGCGATATTTTGTTATGCATCTCAGATACATGTGAATCACCCTAAAGACAAACCAAATACATGTATTTGTATGTATCTTGTGTGATTCACATGTATCTGTATACCAGATTTATAGGAGAGTGGTGAGCGAGATGAGAGAGACAAAGGAGGCGAGCAAGTTTTGTTCTGTATCCCTGATACATGTGAACCCACTTGAATACAATGTATCTAGACGTGTTTGGACACACCAAAATCTAGTAAGATATGTAATATTGCAAACTAGAGTATATTTTACTAATTAGCTCCTAAATTAGTAGATTTATGTAAGTTTATCTATTATAATCTAGGCAAATATTATAGGAGGTGGGAGTGGAGGATAGGGGATGAAGACCAGGTGTGTTGATGTGAAAACCATTTGTGAACTTATTTTAGGAAAATTATTTTCCTCATTTTTAAGGAATATGCTATTTGAGAAGAAATATTTTTCAAAAAAGTTGACCTATCGAACGTAAGAAAATGAAAAATATTTTCTAAGAAATATCCGTAAGTTGTTGAATTTTCTGCCTGTAATGACAACTTAATATGTTTTTATTTGGTGTAGCATTTTTTTTTAATTTTCACTCTAATATTTTCTTGAACTTAAATTAATTTAAATTCATACTGAAAAATCGACTCTCGTATATGGCTGAATTACTTAATTAATTAAACTGTTTTCATACAGTATCAATAGTTAATTGTCATCTGCAGAACCCAAGGCTCACGTTTTTTCCTTTCTTTTGTGTTGTTTTCAGCTTACTTTTTAATTATTTATTGTAATTATTATTGTTCTGTCATAATCTGTCCTAATATAATTAAACTATATAATAGCTAATTGACATTATATTGTTTTGCCCAAAAAATTAAAAAAGAAAAGGATGGGTAATTTATTATAATTAATAGGTGAGCACTACTTCTACATGGCGTGTATTATGTGAGCACCCACTTGATTTTTTATTCCTGATTAACTTAATTAGGGAAACTTGGTCAATTAGTACGCTGATATTAATAAATTCTGATAAGAGTTGATTCATTTTAGTATGGACTTCAATAGTATAAAACTTCACATATCGCCTATAAAATTATTTTGAAGTGGATAAACGTACAATTTTTTAAAAAAATCAGGACAAAAATTAAATAGTCGCACTAAAATTGGTTATCTGTCGCTCTTCCCCCTTAATCAACAATTTATGGTTCAGGTTTTAAAACAGAAAAATCTCTGATTAGGAACAAATTTGGATATCTATGCACTTCCCTCCTTAATTTGCAATTTGTGGTTCAAGTTTTAAAACAAAAAATATCTGATTAAGAACACATATCTTCTAATGAGTCATATGTGAAATAGATCTGAATTTAATTGAACTAGTAAATTTTGAATATCAAATAAGTATAAAAAAGAAGAAGATGATTCTATAATTTTTACCTCTAAAATTTGATTTAAGCATCCATTATTTCGTTGTGACAAGAGTATTATCATCATATATTCATTTATATTTTTGAGTCACAGAGAGTAAGTTTATATCCGATATTATGTACGCATATACTCTCTAATGATTGGGGAAAATGAATTGAACATTGTGTAAAAGATATTTACACTATTAATATATATTAACTTTCATTAAGTAATAAATCGCTTCCTTTCTTTTCATAAATTAGACTTATGATAGAGGCTTACTTTTGGATTACTATAGAATATAGTATTGATTTGATAGTGTAACAGATTTTTTTTTTCTTTTTATGTATATAAGGGAGAGTTCGCGTTGAAGTAGACACGTTTTCGTCGACGTGCCTGCTTCAACGTGTTTCGGAATTTTTTTTAATTTTTATTTTATTTCAATTTAATTAATGTATAATTTTTTTTAAATTATGGATCCATTTTAGCTATGGCTTTTAGTTTTAAATTCAAGACTTCACGCTGAAGCAGACACGTCTCCGTTGACATGCATGCCTCATCGTGTTTTAGATTATTTTTTTAAAAAAATTACTTCTTTTGTTCTACTTTAATTTAATTAGTGTATAATTTTTTGAAATTATGGAATCCGTCTTAGGTATGACTTTTAGTTTTAAATTCATATTCTTTAGTTATTGTTCTATTATTTTGAATGTCGGTAATATTTATTTATATCTTGTAACTACTTTGAGTAAAAAATCAACAATCGATGACGAAAAATATTTTAATTATGGACCTCTTCACTATAAATTTGTGCAAATAAAAAGTAATTAACAACTTAAATATCTAAAAAGTATATTAAAATTTAATCAACTTTCTAAATTCTATTTATATCACATAAATTAAAATTAAGAAATACTAAGATATTGGGCCCGTGTTAGCACAGGCACATGTCTCTAGTTATATAATATAAAACATGGGGTGTGTCTAGGAAGGGCGAGGATATTCATCCGCACTTTTTGGTAAAATCATACAATATATATATAATATAAGTTTTCTTTTGGAGAATTTTCACGTATAGTCACTCAAAATAGATTAATCATGCTCTATAGCTATAGTTTGCTAATTATGATTCGTAGCTATATGTTACAAGAAGGAGAGTGGCTATCGAGATTGGGAGAGGGAGGAGAGAGGTGAGCGAGAGAGGGCAGAGAGTGAAGAGAGGTGAATTGTATATGTATATCAGTTGGTTAGATAATTGTATGTGTAACTACTATGCACATGTATCAATGATTGCATTTGTAAATCTACATACAATTTTAATTCGTATACAATTGAATCGAGTTAAAACATTTGTATTCGTATATTCAATCGCTCTCGCATTATACAAACACAAATTATACATTGTATTGTATAATTTGTGTTTGTTTAAAGCGAGAGAGAGAACTGGGCAAGGGAAGATTTGTATTTGTACCATAATTACAAGTGTATAAGGCGGAGAAATATGTATTTGTATTTATATATCCAGTTTTTCTCGCTTTCTACAAACAGAGACACAAAGTATACATTTGTGTTTGTATAAAGTGAGAGAGAGATTGACATAAGAGAATCGAGAGAGGAGAAAGATGAGGGAGAGATGACTGAAAAGAGGAGAGAGGCGAGCAAGATTCCAGAGAGAGAGGAAGAGAGGCGAGAGGTGAGAGAGAGGAGTGTAATTATAGTTAGAAGTAAGTTTCGAATTGTAATTAATGCAAACTATAACTATGTTAACTAATTAACTAGTATATGTTTACTTAATTAGCTGCGTAATCCCCCCCTCCCCATCTTTTCTTTTTTAATAATATATATATATATATATATATATTGTTATTTTTGACCACCAAAGATTGTTGTACAGTTAATTAAGTTGTTATTTTTTCCTTAATTAGTGATTTTGAGTTTGAGCCCCAAGTATGAAAAAGTGATTAATAGGGAGCGCTTCCTCCCAAATGAAGTCCTACGAAGGGCAAATTCAAATATAATCAAACTTTAATAGAAGTACTGGATACTAAATAAAAATAATATATATATAGTAGTAGTAGAGTACGTGATAGTGTAGATAGCATGCGCACTATTGAAAATGTGAGATGGCCTTAACAAGAAAACGTTAGCTGCAACAGGCTAGATACACAATCATCTTTATTAGGGAGTGGGAGCGATTTATCCTTAACGTGAGACTTCTCGATAAAAATCCAAATTTAATCAGGTTCTTTATTCACAGTGTGGGACTTCTCGATATAAAGCTGAATTTAACCCAGTTCTAACATGAATATCCAACAGGTGGAAAATAAAAATAAAATAAAAAATAAAACGTGAGATGGCCTTATCAAGTAAAAACATTAGCTGCGATAGGCTGGCTTATTTAGCACCCCAAAACGCCATGACACATGCCTATGTTATGTGACCACGTACATAATTGCACGTGACTAATTCTAAAATACTACTATTACCCCAAACTCTTTTTTAAAGCTAAATAAATTATAAATTTGTCACTAAATTTTATTTATATATTTAAATTAGAATTAAGTATTAAAATAATATTTTATTGAGTTTCATAACTAAATTATTGTAAGTGTAACTTTTCTATTTGAACTATCACCTAATGATTAGTGAAATATACTTTAACATTGACTAGGTCAAATATTTATCTAGAAATGCTTTTTAAGTGTGATAATCCATAAATTTTTATATATATATAACAACACTATTTGCTTACACAATTACTTTTTTGATATATTTTTAATTAGTTCTTTAAAAATTCTAAACTATCCCATTTCAAGTCGGAAATATAGATGACATGGCAAAAACAAGACCACTACTAAGAAGGTGGGAAAGAAGATGACATATGTCACGATTGAAATAAAATAATTTATAAGGTGGTTTTTACTTTTAAACTAATATTAATTTATTTAAATTTGCCTTTTTCACGTGGAGGGACACTTGACAAATTTTTTAAACAAAATAGAGAGTGCACACATCCTAGAAACTAGTCGAGATATGTCTCATTAACTATTAAGTGATAATTCTGATAAGAAACTCATACTTTCAATAATTTATATATGAAATTCAAAAATATTTAATTCTTTAAATTATGATTGATTTTAATTGATGAACTCATAATAATATCACACGCGATCATTACTTACGTTAATATGTAGATTACTGTATTATAGATGGAAAAAAGTAAAAGGGACACCAAATCTAACTTTTTCTTTTTTAACATGGTTGATAAACACAGAAGCTAATTTTAATCGTAGATATATAGGGTTCTTAAAATAGATACTAATTAATGTTTACATAACAATTATATTTATAATAATTAAGTGAGCTTTTGATCATAAAAAAAAAATATTATTTATATTATTCATAATTTTTAAAGCTCAAGTTATATATGATCATATTTTTATAAAGAATATTTAAAGTTTGAATATATTTTTTTAAAATATTAATTTATACGCACAATTTTAAAAACTAGCAAACTCACAAAATTTGAATAAATTTAAAATTGAAAATATTGAAATTCGCAATTTAATGCACGTTTCCTTTGATTATTATAATATCTTTCACTTGACTTTATATGATTTGGATGCTAAAACCAAAATATCTTTAAATACTGCCATGTTATAATATACTTTCTTTGAACGACCTTGTATTTCAATAAGAACTGACATTATGTAGAGAATTTATTTTTTTGTTTTCTTAATGGATGTCTAAGGTACTAATTTTAAAATTTGACTAATTCTTATTTACTTTGGTAAAGGCTTACTTTAGAGGTATTAATGACTTTATACCCAAAACACAAATTTGAGGCTTTCAATTAAAAATGAAATGAAAATTTAAAACTTTTAATTAAAAATGAAATTTCAATTTAAGACTTTTTTGAGTTAAAGATAAAGAAATATTTACTATACCATGCCACAATTTTCAATGGTATTAGGCGGAGGATTCATGTGGAACCATTTATATTTATTGCTTAGCATTTATTAAAAGATTTTCTCAACATTTAAACCAAACATTAAGACATATTATATTTCTTTACAAGGAGTGTATAACTAAGTGATCGATAAATTGAAAAATAAAAATAATAAAAGACTTGGTATTTTCATGTTATGCTATATTATATATTTTGTATAACAATATTTTACTATAGCAATTAACAAATATTTAGACAAATAACATTATTATAAAGAAATTTTATTAAATCAGATTATGATAGTAAAAAAATATTCGAACAAACGATATTATTATAATGAAGCGTCATAATATCAAGATAAGTTAAAAGATGGGAGTAATAAACATAATGATAATGTTGATTTTAACTCTTATTTTTTTTTAAAAAAAAACTCTAAAGGTTTGTTTTGTAGTTAGTTTGTACATGAGTTATGAAGGTGTTATATATTAATGAGTATAACTAACACACACATATATATAAGTTACGTAAGAAAATTTATATACATGAATAACTTATATTTATATTATTAATATTTGCATAATTTTAACTAGCTCGAAAATAAATGAGATTTTGGGAGGTAGTGTGAACAAAGTCCAAAAAGGAAGTGTGTCAAAACGGACGATCCGAACAACCCACCTCTTTCTTCTCTCTCCTGCTATAAACTAGTGGAGTTTAGCACTATTTCATATCTTTTCTCTCTCTCTCTCTCTCTCTGCAGAATCAGTAAAAATAACACACTACACACTCCAACAGAGAAACAAAGAATCATTTCTTGTTTTGTTCATAGCTTTTTGATTTTTCATTTTGTAGCTGATGCTCTGTTTTTTGTATTAGAAGAATGGGTGTCAATTAGAGAATATCAGGTACGATTTCGTGTATTTATTTCTCGATTTAGTAATAAATTCATAAACCCAATTTGATCTTCTTGAAAAAAAAGTTATCTTTTGTTTATTTTTGTTGATGGGTTTTTGATAGAACGGAAGAAGGGTAGAAGAAGAAGAAGAGAAAAAGGAGCATTCTTGAATAATCATGGCTGTGGTTGAGAATGCTGCTATTAACGTTGTTGTCTCATCGAATCCCAGAAGAATTGTACAGAAAGATGTTGTTGTTGATCATCAGTCAGTGAAAACGAAACAGAACAACGATCAGAATTTTGAAATTATGTCTGTTAAGCAGCAGCAGCAGCAGGAAGAACCCCAGAAAGATAATGGAATTCAGCAGAAAGAGCAAAGCGTCAATGGTAATGGAGTATTGGGTAATCATAGTATTCAGCATGAGCATCAGAAAATGAACGGTGTTGATTTAAGGAATGGAGGGGTGGTTGATGGTGGTGATGAAGGGTTTAAGAGGGAGATGAGGGATTTAGAAGAGATGCTTTCCAAATTGAATCCCATGGCTGAAGAGTTTGTGCCTCCTTCAATGGCTAACAACAGCATGCTAGTGCCATTTACACCTGGCGCAGTGCATTTTGGCTTTGATGCTAACAATTTTCTAATGCAGACTGAGGCCAATGGAAATTCCAACAGAAGGGTATGAACTTATTTTTATTGATAGAATAGAGATTTTTTTGATGAATTTTCTCCATGAATCGAGGTTTGTTAGTAGTGTGTTTCTCGAATTTAGGATGATTTGAACTTACTTGCAATGTATTTGATCGCTAGGAACATTGGGTTGCAGCTTTGACAAAGACAGTATTTGATGTCTTGATCTCTTTATATCTCAGGAGTTTATGAAATTTCAAGATGAAGGATGTCAATTAGTCATTATTTCCTTTCTAATTTATCATGTTTTTGTTTGGTCTAAAGCAAAAGTTGATAATTTATATTTGTTTGTTTGTTTGCGATGGAATATGTATATGTTAGGTTCTCCACTCTGAACATTATTTACTTTTCAGAATTATCTTAGTATAGTAGAGGTAAGATGATCACTTGGAGGACATTTCATATAGTCCAATTGTTATTTTGCATAAAAGTCATAGGAGGGCTTTAGTCATTTTAGTGTTAAAGTGAAGGGTGTTGAGTTTCTTTTATATCTTTCTTTACCATTTATTTCGGAAAAAGAAATCTTCCTTGTTTTTTTCTTTTGGTAATATATTTACGTCTGTGAGTTTGAGCTGATTAGTGGAGTTTAAATTGTGCGTGCAGAAGAAAAATGGCTACGGTTATGGAAGGAGAAGGATGAATACCCGAACAGGCATGGCCCAAAGGGAAGATGTTATAAGGAGGACGGTTTATGTATCTGACCTTGATCATCAGGTAAAAAAGAGAGGTCCGGTGTTATTGTTAATTGGGTTACTGCACCTTCATCTTTTTTATTTTAATAATTCTGTTTCTTCTTTTGTGTAGGTGACTGAAGAGCAGCTCGCATCACTTTTTCTTGATTGTGGACAGGTGGATATCTATCCATTATGTCAAGCTTCTGTACTTATTCGTTGTCACTGTTTTGCCTTTCAATTATGTTGAGGAAATGCTTTGTTTCCATAACTTGACTAGCATTGATGTGTTGAAGGTTGTCGACTGTCGTATATGTGGTGACACCAATTCTGTACTTCGATTCGCCTTTATTGAGTTTACAGATGAAGGTAGGTTGACACATGATTATTCGTTTATATATTCTGGCTAGATCGTTAGGGCGCTTGTTCTCTAACACCACATTTTCCCCAATATGTTATGCAGAAGGTGCAAAGAGTGCTCTGAGTCTTGCAGGAACTATCCTTGGGTGTTATCCTGTGAGAGTGCTTCCTTCTAAAACTGCGATTGCACCGGTTAATCCAACCTTTCTTCCAAGGGTGAGAAATTTTGGCTAGATGTAGTTTACCTTTTGTAACAATGTCCTAGGAGTGACAAATGCATACTTAGTGCTGCTAATACTAAATTTTTCACCTTTTCCGCTGATGTTAGTCTGAAGATGAAAGAGAGATGTGTGCTAGAACTGTATACTGTACAAATATTGATAAGAAGGTATTTTGGGTTTACAATTTTACTTTTTTGATGGACATCAATGAAGAAAAATATTTACGACTTGTATGTTTGTATGAAGCAGGTTACTCAAGCAGATGTCAAGCTGTTCTTTGAGTCCTTCTGTGGAGAGGTTTGTAGCTGCTCATGTAACAAGTCTGACATGCTGTTCCTTTTTAAATCCTAACTCTATGTTATGGATTTTCTTCTCTAACATAGGTTCATCGCTTGAGGTTGCTTGGTGACTATCAACATTCGACTCGTATAGCTTTTGTTGAGTTTGTCATGGTAACTTTCATGAGCTTCTGACTTTTCATTGCTGTTTATATTAACTTGAGTTGTGGACCTCTTCTTCTTACTATCATCAAAGCTACTGTAACTTCCAATAGTTGCTATCAATGTCGGATCCTGTTATTTGCAAATGCTTGTCTTTAGCATTTTATCTGCTCAAAATGTGTTATCTCTTTTACTTTGCTCTTGTGGTTCCGAGAGGGTAAGTAGTTGAATTAATGTGGGATAGCTCCCGTAAGAAGATGTATATTAAAAAGTAGAGAACCTACACAGTAACATGGTTATCTACAATCTATACTAAAAAGTAGAGAACTTACACAGTAATATGGTTTGTACATCTTCTGCACAGACAGCCACAAGAACTTAATAGGTGCACCAAAAACTAACTAATACTCCCTCCGTTTCACAAAGAATGACCTCCTTTCCTTTTTAGTCAGTTTAAAAAAGAATGACCTTTTTCCTTTTTTGGTAACATTTTACTTTTTGCTTTCCACGTGGCATGTTTAAGACCACAAGATTAAGGGCAGTTTTGTACATTTGACATAACTTTAATTTAGGACCACAAGATTCAAAAGTCTTCTTTATTTACTTAAACTCCGTGCCAAGTCAAACCAGGTCATTCTTTGTGAAACGGAGGGAGTATTAGGCTATTCCTCAAATTTATAAAATAGTTTTCTAACCCCTCAACAGCTTTCCTATTTCTTTCTAACCCCACATGATGGCTAGCGGGGCAACATCCCGTGCCCTGCATCTTCTCTTCCTTCTTCTAGCAGCCTAGTTTGAATGCATCTTTCATTGAGCCCGACATTTTTTGACCAACGACTTCTGTGAAAACGCACCATCATTTCTTTCTCCCACCTTCACAAGTCCTGACCAGTGAGTGCTATCCCGAGAATAGAACATTCCCATCAATCTTTGGATTTCACTACTGCCCAATCTTTTAGATTTGTTTTGATTCACCAGTCTCATGAACCCAACCCTCTTGTACCACCTGGATTTGTTGGCATCATCTCTTTTTTGCATGAACTTGTGAATGAGTTAGGGATGGTCATCATTAACATGCTCTCTCCATGACCACTGTTGATCCCACAAGACTCTTCTTTCATTTCCTACCTAATAGGTAACAAAGTTGCTAAATTCTTCTTAACCCTTTATGATATTGCTGAAAAGACATATCTATAAGGTAATTTTACGTTCTAGCCTCCATTTCCTTTCCACGACTCTGTATATCTTGCTATCACCTCCATTCGTAATGCCTAATCGTCAATCCTAAATCTTTATAGCCACTTCCCAGGTGGTGCCTTGTTGAAAATTCTAAATTTTTTCATCCAAGCCCTCTTATAGGTTTCATCTGTTGAGTCCCTGAAGAAGTTTTTCCTTTACAACATTTTTGTCACATTAATGGGAACTCTGTGTCTTATTTGAATGTTGTGTGATTCTCTTGCGGTCAAAAAAGTGTAGAAACACCAACTCTGGTCCCTATTTGAATTTGTTGCATTAACTCAAAATGTCGCTAGCATTGGTCACCCCTATGAATTCTAAAATGAATTCACATACAACTGAGTTTTGGCTTAAATTTTTCTTTCTTTGCTCCTGCTATCCCAGTATAAGCATATACTGCTGTCGTTCTTTGCCACCACTAACTAACTCTAATTTTGTTAGCCATCTGAGATTTACAGTGTTCTGTGAGCAAGTTTCTCTATAGTGAAACCTTTCTTTGGCTTAGCAAGGTCCTTTATCTGCAGGTTAATTGATAATGTAGGTCTATTGATAGCCAGTTGCAGTTTAGTTTTCCTACTTTAGGTACTCAATAGTGCAGGTAGAGTTACTCTTGGTGGGAGTATTCCTTTAATTCCTTAACTAGCAGATGAAATGAGAGAGGTGCACAGTTTGATTTTACTTATCAAAAATAGTTATCTTTTTTTATGACTACATTGACCATTTCCACTGTAGAAAAAGTGAGATGAATGAGATTAATATGCTTGACAAAAAATAACGTGGGCTGAGAAGAATTCATCCTCTGTTAACGAGATTAAACTGGCTCATTTTCACCTTTTGCGCTTCATTGACATGAAGGATTATGGTTGATTCAGGTTGACTTGTGGATCTTATACATATTGAATTAGTTTTTATTGTTGGACTTATAATAGAAAAAACGAACAGGAAAGCTGCATCCTTTGAAAATAAAGAAATGGAGGGTCTCAGTACTATAAGCAATTTGAAGGAGCTTGTTCTACATAGAAACAAAATTTCGGAAATTAAAAGACCTTGCTGAAGGGGTTCAAGACAAGCAGAAACAAAATTTGCTTCTCTGTCTATTTGATCAGTTGAACAGGCATCCGACTATATTTAGTTGCTATCTACACAGGTAAGTCTTGATGTAGCTCATCTGCAGCAGCTAGAGATATCAGAAGCCTTAGAATCTAGAGAAGTAGAAACAAGGAAAAATTGCAATCATGATGTTTTTGATGCCCGACCAACTCAAGTGGACTTGTTGGTGAGGAATCAGATTTATAGGAAGTGGCAACAGAATCTCTCATGAGCAGTCCCCGGAACTTTTGCTTCTGTCTGTGAACAACTTTTAAGCTCTTGCCTTTAGTTCGGACTTCTCAATTTACATAGATGCAGACCTGTTATTTTGATAAAAAAATATAAGAGCTATGTGTTTTTGGTACAGTTTGTCCAAAAGAATCGATAATATTAATCAAGACCAAAAATGCAGGTCCTGCTTTTTATTGATTTGTACCTTTTCAGTTCATGATTTGCTTTCAACTAGTATGTTTCTTCTTTTTCCACTGTATCCTATCCTTCTTAGGGGTTAAGAATTGGTAGGGATATGTTAAAATCCTCTATAAATTTCTCCGTTTACTGGATTCTGTGTCTGCATTTGAGGTTTTCATCTGATGAATTCCAGAAGCTGTTTTCTGTTATTTGTCGGAAATGTTTGTTTCAAAAATGAGATCATTAACTTTAGAGTACATGCTGATTTTCTTTAGTGACACACTTTCAGTTTACGTTTTGTCTTTATTAGTAGGAGATGCGTCTTATATAACGGGACAACACTTTTTAGTTTGGAAATGACATACTTGTGTCTGTTCTTCTTGTCTATTATTTGTCTTCTATTTTTCTCCGACTCTGCAGCTTATTTTCATTGCAGACAACACCTACGTGATGCCTTTGTTAGAATATCATTTGATATTAGTGTGCGACTGTGCGTGGTGTGGCTTGCTGTGATCTCAACATTCCTCAGTTCCTGAAGATTTTCTTTTGTCATTTGTAGCATATTCATTAGATTTCAGAATAGAAAATTTTGAACTGTTCCATTTTACTAATTCTTTATTCGTGTCATCGTATTTCCTTGATGGATTTTGGTACAACTTTCCCTTGCCGCACTTTATGTATGGTTTCATGTTAATTTTCTTCTGTTTCAGGCAGAGAGCGCAATTATGGCACTCAACTGCAGTGGTGCAATCCTGGGATCACTTCCCATAAGGTTACTTTCTGATTCCATAGAACTTCCTCTCATATTTGCAGAGATTCTCATTTGTATCTTTATATATATATATGGTGTATGCAGGGTAAGCCCATCAAAGACTCCTGTGCGTCCGCGTTTTCCTCGTTAAGCAGTGCTCTGGTCAATCACTTTGGCATTGTTTTTCAGTTGGTCTTTTGCTTATAAGCATATCTAAATATATACTACATATAGTATTAGAGTACTTTTGTGGCATTTGTCTTTTGAATTTCTAATCATTAAGCTTATAGAGTTGGACTGGTTTATGAGGGGGTAAGTAGATTTATTAATTTAAGTTTGGTATATTATGTTTCTATAGACAATGCCTGGGTACCAATACTAGATGGATGTTCTTAATTTACAGTTATATTTATCAGTAACTTTGTCGAAATTCGATCCTCCTATGTGTTTGGCTCTTTTTACTTGGCTTTCTGCTATGTCATTTGGTTCTTCAAAACATGTTTTCCTGGGGAATTTGGTTCAATTGTTACATCTCTTCTTGTTTTGATTTTCACTACAAAGACTTAGATGTACTTCACAACTTCTAATATGTCTATACTTGAGGAAAGTTGACAAATAAAAGGGTCGTTTGGTTTGCGGACAAAGTTATCTCGGGATTATAAACCTGGGATCAATTTATCTCATCTCCTCATATGGGATAAAATAACACCTAAGTTTGAGGTAAATTTATCCTAGGATTAGTGATTTAGTTGAACTTTTTGGAAAACAATTTTTCTAAAGGAAAATACGTTTCTTAAAAATGAGGAAAATAACTTTCCTAGTAAAAGTAGGATAGAACAGTTTTGTAAGTGGCATTTCTGTCTTTCTCTGTTTTCCAACACATGATATCTTTAGTTGGACCCCATAGCGTCTCAACCCTCACATTTCATGATATTTATCTAGATTATATATAGGAAAAATTACTTAAATACACAACACTTCTTTACCTATTCTCAATATTTCCCTACTCTTTCATTAAAATACAAAAATCCCTTATTTTCCCCCAATTCAACTTAACCGGATACTTTATTAGTTTAAGTATCCGCCCGTTATTAATTAAAGTATCCGCGCTGATATATTATGCATCCGCCCGTTAATTAAGTATCTGTGCTGCTAACAACTTAATAATTTAAGTATCCGCCCGTTATTAATTAAAGTATCCGCGCTGATATATTATGCATCCGCCCGTTAATTAAGTATCTGTGCTGCTAACAACTTAATAATTTAAGTATCCGCCCGTTATTAATTAAAGTATCCTCGCTGCTATATTAAGTATCCACACTGCTATATTATGTATCCGAAAAACCCTAAAAAAGGGGATTTTTTGGTAAATTAATGAAAGAGTAGGGAAATGAAGTAATTTCTTTCTTATACTATGTCATTTGCCTAGTTTTTACTTTTATATATATATAAATATAAATACTTTTAAAATAATATTTTTTACTTGCATATTGAACATACTCTTATTAAATAGAAATTAAAATTACAAGCACCTATTGGTGGATCAAAGACGAATTTTATGGGTTTTTTCTGGCGAGAATGCTTATTTTTTCACATATAGTGAGGTTCTCTCTTGTCGGTAAGTATATCTGTTATGGTATTGCTGTCGTGCCGTTCCAGTAGTGTTTGTGAGTTTTTCGTTTTGAGGGAGGGGGGAATGAAAAAATCAAGTTTTTAATTCCTTAGATAATCAAATCAAGTTTCAAGCCGGTCAGGTCAATCGCTTCAAAGAAAAGAAAATAAAGGCCGAAATCAAGATGAATGCCGATCAAGATATTATTATTAAATAGAGAGCACCAAACCCTTTTGTTTTACGGATGATGATCAAACAAGTATATTTGCCAATATTTGTTCTTATGTATGCAAAAATTAATGTAAGTTGAACAATTTTAAATTATGACCTCTAGTTTGGGTGACTTAACTTGTTTGCCATTTTCTTTTTTCAAAATGTGATATGAACCTAAATATTCTACGAAAGAACAAAAAAACAAAAAATAAAAGTTTACTAAATATTCTACGAAAGGGAAAAAAAAACTACAAATGTTGAGAGTGGGATTTGAACCCACGCCCTTTCGGACCAGAACCTTAATCTGGCGCCTTAGACCAACTGGGCCATTTCAACAGTTGATGGTTATATGTAGAAACATATATTGTATCATTCTTTCAGCTTGTAGGTGGTACATTTTTAATTTAAGAAGTGAAATATCTCATTACAAAATATAGGCATGACCTTAACAAATAGTACACATTTTACTTGCCAAATATGTGTATTGATGATGTTTAAGTATATAATTAACAACAATAGATAAACAAAGAGTAGAAAGCATTAATTATGAACCGATATCGAGAATCATAAGTTTGAGATTGTTACAAAAACATGGATAGAGTAACTATATAGTGAAGGAGGCTACTTCTCAAGATTGAAGAAGTAGCTCTAACATTTCCCAAATTTTCTTTTATAAATCATGTGTTTGAACACTTGGATACACTTCGACTAATTTAAGATTTACAGTTTTATACTTTGAAGAAACCTTGACGATTTATCCTTTTACATAATCAGTAACAATTATTATACTCCTTATGTTTCAATTTGTTTGTTTGGTTTTGACATAACACAAAGTTTAAAAATATAAAGAAGACTTGAATTTTGTGGTCTCAAAATAAAGATACGTAGAATGTACCAAAATAGTCTTTAATCATGTGATCTTAAATATGTCATGCGGAAAATTGAAATTAAAAAGTTTCAAAAAGGGAAAGAGAGATTGGCTTTGGATAGTAGCATAAGCTGGAGTACTTAGAATGTACCAAAACATTATTAATCATGTGATCTTAAATATGTCGTGTGGAAAATTGAAAATAAAAAGTTTCAAAAAGGGAAAGAGCTATTGGCTTTGGATAGTAGCATAAGCTGGAGTACGTAGAATGTACCAAAACATTCATTAATCATGTGATCTTAAATATGTCGTGTGGAAAATTGAAAATAAAAAGTTTCAAAAAGGGAAAGAGACATTGGCTTTGGATAGTAGCATAAGCTGGAGTACGTAGAATGTACCAAAACATTCTTTAATCATATGATCTTAAATATGTCGTGTCAAGACTATGGCTTACTCTGAAGACTACACCGTGTTACTACTGAACAACCCTCCAACCTTTACTTCACATTCATTGTATCATAATGCTACTGGAGCAGTAGAAAAACAGCATCTCATATTTTTTTACCACAAGAAGCTTATGGCAAACTTAACAGATATTTTGGTACCAACTTTTTGAATTTGACAATCAACAAGTAACACTAAATACTCCCAAATGTAAAACAAAATTCTTCAAAGCACTAAGGAAGGTACTTGCAATAAAGCTATGCAAAGCAGTTTTCCCTGTTGAATGAAGTAAGATATGGTGAACCTTATAACTGTACTATACAGAGGAACTTACGACAACCTAGAAATCGTTTCTAAAATGTAAAAAAAGCATATTCGAATAGTGTAGTTTTCTCCTTTGGCTGTATAAAATTACCTTCTTACAATGCTGATCACAATTCAAATTCGTCTTCAAGCTTGAGTGCCTCTGAAGCAGCTTCTTCCTCTTCATCATCAATAGCAAAATAGGGGTTATGCACTTTAGGCCTAAAGTTATACCCAGTAAATACATAGAAGGCAAGTGTAGCCAATTCAGCAGCCACCACGCTGGTCCACTGGTACCGATAGGAGGTAATGATCTCCAAACCATAAACAACAACCCTCGTGAAGTATATGTAACATACCACAATAATGTAATACTGCCTGAACAATGTCAGCTTCATCAAATTCACAGCAGCTTTCCCATCAGTCTTGGCTGCCTCGCGCAAGTTCTTAATCGACCACATAATAGGAAATAACACAGCACAACAACACACAATATCTACAAGAAGGAAAACCTGCTTCCATGTATACGAACTCTCACCAAACGGACCAGTTTCATCAATCACAACTTGTGCAACATTGGCCACAACTTGCAATGGAATAACAATCATCAAAACCTTTTTTTCTTTATCTTGCAAATACGGCTTCACAAATGACCAACCAGTTCCAATCAAAACTATCAAGGTAAATAAAGTAATCCCCTTCAAGAAACTAAATATATAGAACAAAACATCCCATCCATGAGCAGTTCCTGTTCTCTTAATATACGATTTATCTTCAGCTTCACATAACAAATCCAATGCCTTTAATATCAAAACCGCAAGCATAAAGAAATGAACTTTATAAACAGTTAACCTTTTCCTGTAAAGTGTGTAAATCCAAACAGCCCCTAACAACACATAGACTATAAAAAACAATAAATATATCACGGGAAGTGCAGTTTTGCCTGTTGATAGAAAATCAAGCTCCCCAGTTTTAGGGTTGAAATTGTACATAACAGAGTGGACATTCATAGAAACTTCCAAATTCGGCATACAATTGGCAAACGCAAGAGTGAATTGATTGGCATCGGGGACGATGAAGGAGGTGGAGAACTCACGGGTCGATGGTTCCAATTGGTCGAAAGTGAAGACCTTTTGTATGAGATTGGATTCAAGGGGACAATGAATTTCGCCTTCTTGGAGTTGTTCAAGCACGTGTACCCACGCGTCTAGGGTACAGAGGAAGAACCCTAATTGGGACAAAGGGGTTTTCTGGGCGGAGAAAGAGATGTCGGTGACGGTGAGGTTTAAACGGCCCATATGGGTGTAACCAAATTCATCAAATGGGATTGTAGAGCGTGAATCGGATCTGATCTGGGTTGATCGGATTTCAGCAACGGCAACGGCGATTAACAGAGTAATGGTAATAGTGAAGAGGGCAAAATGGGCCGCCATTGTTTGATGAGAAAGTGAGGTGAACTGAAATTGAAGGGGAAGTTTTATCAAGGTTTTGCGGCAAAGATGGTTGACATGGACTTTTCAACTTAGTTTAGATTCTCTCTTGACAATGGACCATGTCTGTTATCCTGATTTGTACGATATTGAATGTTCAACTGCTGCCATTTGTTGCAACGAGCTGGCGAAAATCAAGATTGTCGGTTCAGTTTAGTTGAGTTTTGAGGGAAAACAGAGCATGTCAGCTGGGCTAAATTTGAATAAAGGAGGGTATGATCAAAATGGTTCTCAAAATGGAGGGATTTTGTACTGTTTTAGTTCTTCATATATATATATATATATATATATACTAGTTACGGTAGCCTGTGCTCCGCACCAGCTCAATAACATTAAGGGTCTGTTTGAAAAGCCATCTGGTAATTGGAATTGATGTAATTACTTGTGTAGTAATTAATTACTAGTGTAGTAATTAATTACTAGTTTAGTAATTACACTGGCCTGTTTGGTTGCCACACTGTAATTACACATGTCATGTTTGAATGCCACAATGTAATTATACATGTTCTGTTTGGATGCATAATTACAATCATAAAATTATATTAAATTTTAAAAATAAAAATTAATTATTTAAAATTTATACTAGACAAATAAGAAACTTTATAAATGACATTAAATTAAATATTCTTTTTTGAAAATAAGTTAATTAATAAACATATTTTCTTTAACTAATATTATGAAAAAATAATTGATTTATATTTTTTCAAATTAATATATTTCAATTGAATTGATCGTAAAAATTAAAAGTATGAAGTTTCTACGAACATTGTGAAATGCATGTTTGATAAAAATATTAATATATGAATAAAATGTCATAAATTATTAAATATTTGACAAAAATATAATCTATCAATTTTAATTAAAAAATGACGTATGTGAATTCAATATTACTAAAACAAATGAAACTGAAAATATAACATAAGTTATAAATTCAAAACAAAAAATTTAACTTAATACTCTTATAACAAATTTCAACATAGCATGCATAATATGTATTTTTTTTTTTTTAATTAAAGAAAACGTAAGTCTATAACCTAACTTAACAATAAATTCTATTTTAATTTAAAAATTAGAATACTAATAAAATTATGCTAATGAGAAAATAAACCTGACATAAAGAAATAGATAATACAAAAAATTGCATAGAATCACGTAAAGTAAGGTTGAGAACAAGAAGAAAATGAAATATAATAATATAAAATAAAAATAAACTTTTACAAATTTTTAGAATAATAAAAATAAAAAAGGAACTTAAAATAATAGAAGTAAAAAATACTAAAACAAAAAAAATGAAAATAGAAATAAAAAAAAAAAATCAACTAGTAATTACACCATGTAATTACCAGCAATTCACAGCCTCTGCCTGTGAATTGTAGAGTGTAATTACCCCCTGTCAATTACACCAATTACCTACTGATCAAGTAATTACATGTCCAACCAAACAGGACAGACAATGTAATTACACCCAATTACACCAAATTCAATTACCAATGTGTCCTTCCAAACATGCCCTAAATCTTTTAGGGGAAATTACGCGGATAACAAACATATACTGGTTAATTAGCTAGCATAGTTATACTTTGAATTAATTACGGCTCACAACTTAATTTTAGTTAAAATTATGTTGCTTCGTTCCTCTCTTCCTCTATCTCGCCTCTCTCCTCTTTTATACATTCACAAATTTATCAAATACAAATTATACATGTACATATACAATTATTTGACAGATATACAAATTCAATTCACCTCTCACCTCCCTCTCCCAATCTCGCTCACCAGATATACAAATAAATATGTATACCAATTACATATATATAATTATCTAATAGATATACAAATACAGTTCACTCCTCTCCACTATATGTCCTCTCTCGCTCGCCTCTTTCCTACCTCTCCCAATCTCACTCGCCAAATATGAAAATACATATGTATACCAGTTACATATATACAATTATTTGGCAGATATACATATACAATTCGACATATATACATATACAATTCGCCTCTCTCCACTCTCCGCTCTCTCTCGCTTGCCTCTCTCCTTCCTCTCCCAATCTCACTCGTCTCTTTCCTCCCTCTAACGTGTAACTATGAATCGTAATTAGCAAACTATAGCTATAAAACATAATTAAGTTATTTTTGAGTGACTATATGCGAAAATTCTTCAATTTTTTTATGGTAATTGATTATGTACTTTCTTTTTTACAGTTTTGAAATAATTTTTGTATTTGAATGTACTGCTATTTTAAAAGTGAGTTAGAAAATAAACTATAAGTTGTTTTCTAAATTTTCAACATAACTTCAAATTAAATTTTAAATTTTCACAATCGAATTTCGACAAAAAAGAGGAATGCAACACGAGGACTTTCCAAGGGGTCACCCATCCTAGTACTACTCTCGTCCAAGCACACTTAACTTTGGATTAAAATTTATTTTGAAGAAAATATGAATCGTAATTTTTATAGTCAAACAAATAACTTCAAAGCTAAATGAAATGAGTGACAAACATTTTCTTTATTTTTTTTTTATGTCAACAAAAAGAATACGGAGTTGCTAAAAAAAATTTCTTCGTTCTTTGAATGTTTGGGTGAATCTTACCATTTACATATAGTAGAATCCCCCCGTTTACATCTATTGTCCACTATATTAAAAATATATTTTTACTTTTACTTTTCACTAGCATATCATGAAGAATTTTTTATTTTTTATTTTCTATATTTTATCCTCAACATTAATTACTTATTTCAAATAATTTTCAAGGTATATCATTATATATCAATTCATACAGGGGCGAATTTATGTACTAATTTTGGGTCACCCGAACCCGTGGTCATCCGACTAAACTCGATATATTACTTCTATAATTATTAAAGAATATATTAAATTAAAACTTGTTGAACCTGTTCTCAAAATGGCTGGATGGTTCACTGGTACCACTGCAAGATTTCAACTCACAGGTCGCAGGTTCGATCCCAGGCAGCCCAAATTCGCTTCAATTTATTTTTATTAACTAAAAACACATTTTTCATTAAAAAAAAAGAAGAAGCTAAATTCTGAAAGTTTAAAAGTCAAAAGACTTCAAAAGTTTCCTTCCCACACACTTTTCAAGTTCCAAGTTCCAACAATATTTTTCTTCTCTCTTCAAATTTGTTTTCTATTTTCCACACAAAGAAGAAGCTTCAAGTCTCCAACTTCAAGTCAAGAATTTAGAGAAATCATCATTGTCAAAGTTTAAGGTAATTTTAGTTTATGATTTCTCTTTTTAATAATATATATATATGTATTTACGTATATATCACTTTAATTTTAGGGTTTTCATATAAAAATTGTCATTACTTATAATAGGAAATCATCAATAGCTAAAGAATTGATTATCTCAAACTTACATATTTTGCGGATGTAACTTGTAAGGAATGTGTTTCATATTGTATTATCAATTTTGAAGGGTGTGATTCCTTTTTTTTTTATGTGAAAGGGGTGTGATTCCTTTATTTTTTTTAAATGTGAAAGGGGTGTGATTCCTCTTTATGTATTTTTTTTTTATAGTTTTGAAATAATTTTTGTATTTGAATGTACTGCTATTTTAGAAGTGAGTTAGAAAATAAACTATAAGTTGTTTTCTAAATTTGCAACATAAATATTTAAATTTTCACATTCTAATTTCGACAAAAAAGAGGGATGCAACACGAGAACTTCTCAGGTGTCATCATCCTAGTACTACTCTCGCGCAAGTACACTTAACTTTGGATTAAAATTTATTTTGAAGAAAATATGAATCGTAATTTTTATAGTCAAACAAATAACTTCAAAGCTAAATGAAATGAGCGACCGCACAAACATTTTTTTATTTTTTTTTTAATGTCAACAAAAAGAATACAGAGTTGCTAAATAAAATTTTCTTCGTTTTTGAATGTTTGGGTGAACCTTACCATTGACATATAGTAGAATCCCACCATTTACATCTATGGTCTACTATATTAAAAATATATTTTTACTTTTACTTTTTACTTTTTAGCATATCATGAAATTTTTTTTATTTTCTATATTTTATCCTCAACATTAATTACTTATTTCAAATTATTTTCAAGGTTTAGATTCGCCTCTAAATTCATATGATTATTGTTGTAGAATACTCATATTAATCATAATTTAAGAGACATATAAAAGTTTAAATGGACAAATAAAAATGAACGAAATAAATTATAAATATACACGAACGCCACAAATGCATGTAAAATGATAATATTCAGGTGGGACCCATTTTTTATTTAATGCATAATTATTTTGTATTTTGTATCAATTGTATTCGAAATACAACAAATACAACTGTATTCATCATCTCTTATATTGGATACAATTAGGAGTGACAAACGAGTGAGTCGTGTTGAATATGAGTCGATCGAAATTGAGTTAAACAAAAATGAACAAAGTACTCGACTCGACTCATATTTTAAATGGTTAAAAACGTGTTACCCAATGAATAATATGGGTACTCATATTATAGTAGGGGTCTTGTTAAAAGTTTTAAAAACAAAACCTTTTTAAAGTTTTTTTTTTTATCACCCCACACCCCACACCTCTTACCAGCCCCCTCTCCCAAAAAAATGTAAAAAAAATGTTAGTTTGTTTTTTAATAATAAAAAATTAAAGTTTTTTTTATCACCCCACCCCTACCAGCCCCCCACCTTTACTAGACCCCTCGCCCCATCCCAAAAAAAAAATTATTTTTTATTATAAAAAAACTAATTCTTTTAAAAAGTTTTTCTTACCACCCCATCCCCTATCAACCCCCTACCACTTTTCTTTCTTTTATGAATGAACATTTTTTATCCATTTAACTACGCACTTTTAAATGGATAATAGGAGTATTAGTCATTTTTATCCATTTCAAATGAGTTGGGTACTTAACCCATTTAAAATGGGTAAATATGAGTGGATACCCATATAAATTAGAGAACATTTTAGAAATAACAAACATAATACACATAATAAGGCTCTATAGTTATAGTTTCGATAATTGCGCTCCATAACTCTAATTCCGTTTGCTATGGAGGTTGCAGTTTGTATATCTCTGCCCGTTTGTATATATTTAGCTTGCGACTATTCAAATAGGGTTATACGTATATATGAATTCTGTATTTATACATTTAGAAATTTTTTAGAACTCCATTTGTTTATTTCGCTTACCAATATACAAACAAGGTAATTTAGTATGAATTTTTCATAAATTGTATACAAATAGGTAGGGTAAGCATATACAAAATTCTGGATTTATACAAATCAGGAACCGAATTATACAAATTCTTGATTATATAAATCAAACGAATAGCAAGATTGGGCGAAATTGTAGTAGCGAATTAGAGTTTCCTAAACAGTAGCTATAACATTTAATATGTTAAATGCTTGCTATTCTGTACAATTTTTCCTATAAATTACTTATGGAAAAATTACAAGAATATACTATTTAAGACCTTAATTTACCTAATATTATTTTAATTTTTTTATTTACAACATTAACATTTTAATTACAAATATGACATTTTATTATAAATTTAAAATCTACACGATTTTATGTCCTATTTTTATTGGTTAGTGGACTAAATTTTTGGGAGTCATATTTTATCTTTTATTTTAATTAATTTTTAGTAATCTCAAATCACAATTATATTTGGATACGTTTTCTTTAATAAATAACTTACTTTCTCTTCCATGTTAACCTTACACGGAAGAAATACCATTGATGTACTCTTTTTTCCTTGGTAAACGCATTGCTGCACACATTTTTTTCATCTTTTTCAAGAAAAAGTTTTGAAACTCCTTCTTGAAAATATTTCTCTTTGTTTCTTTTAAAAATCATCTCTTACAACACAATTATTTTTTTACTCTTTGAATAAATCGATTATGAGTAAGAAAGATGCTTTTGATAATGCTCCCGGAAAGAGTCCTCGTTTGATGAAGATTTATATCGATGTCAAGAGCCTGATTGTTTGTTCAAAATAAAAAAATTGCAACTGTTAATTTGAAGAAGATCCGCATTATCATAGTTAATATGATTTGTATCATGTGGTCCATAAATTATCGGAAAAATTTTTAAACACATTTTTTTGTGTACACTTTGGTGGTCGATTTGGTACAATTATTGATGATATGTTATTTTAAATAGTGATATGTATTAGGGAATATACTTTGGTAGCTGATCCAATACAATAATTGGTGATTTGTTGGTTATTAACCGTAATATGTTTTAGTGTATATATTTTGATGGATGGTATAGTTAAAATATTGGTAATTTGTTGATTTCAATTTGATGGATGGTGGTCGATTTAGTACAATTATGGATGATATGTTATTTTAAATAGTGATATGTATTAGGGAATATACTTTGGTAGCTGATCCAATACAATAATTGGTGATTTGTTGGTTATTAACCGTAATATGTTTTAGTGTATATATTTTGATGGATGGTATAGTTAAAATATTGGTAATTTGTTGATTTCAATTTAATGGATGGTGTGATTAATTTTTTGGCGATATATCAATATAGAACAATAAAAGAAATTGATGGTAATGTTGATTTTAGTTATATGTTCCAAACCTGGAATGCATAACACCATAATCTAATCAAGTATATACCAACTTTTTAGAATCATCAAATTAATTTACATGGTGTACAATGTGGTGTAACCTTTGTGTCAAGTTCTAAATTTTAATAACTATAACAACTAAAATAATTGGTGAATTTGTTGGTTAAAAAATAATGGTAATTTGTTGATTTAAAGTTGCAATATGTTATAGTATATATATACTTTGGTGTAAGGTATGACTAATATTTTGGTGATATGTTGGTTTAGAACTATAAAAGATATTGATTTATAATTGATGGAAAAGTTGATTTTAGTTATGTTACAACCCTATAATACGTAATACCATAGTCTAATCAAGTATATATCAATTTTTTAGTATCATTAAATTAATTTACATGGTCTACAATATGATTTAACTTTGGTGTCAAATTTAAATAAATCTAATTTAATTTTACCATAATGAATGAATTATACCAAATAACCAAATAAATTAAAATATATAAATCCATACATTGATGATAAATTTATTATTGGTTATATGTTCCAACTACATTGGTGTAAAAAAAGATTTAAAACAAAAAAAATTTGAAAGGGAGAGAACTAAAGAAAAACAAAGAAATTTTTCAGAAAATAAAATGAGGTATATAAAAAGATAAAAAGAGGAGAAAGAGACGAGTGAAGAGAGTTTAGAAAAAAAAGGGTGGAGAGAAAAAGAGAATCAGTTTGCTTAGTATTTTAAGAAGAAGATTAGAAAAGGGGAGGAAAATAAGGAAATAAAAATATTGAGGGATTAATTATTGAGTGATTTGTGGAAGGTAAATAACAAAATAAGAGAAAAATAAGGAATGAAATCTTATTTAATATAGGAACGTGTATTGTTGTATTATTTATACCAATTTATTTCTTATTTATTTTTTATTTATTTTGTTTTTGTAAAAAAACTATTGCTATATAGATGAAAAGTTAAATTATTGTTATATAAGGGTTATTTAGGTGCTTAAATTGTACATTTAAGTTTTTCACCCATTACTTATTCTGCCACCCCTAAACAGAGAAGATGAACGCATATTGTATTCGTATGAATACAAAAACAAATATGATTTTTCGAACACAATTGATATAAAATATAAATCTCACCTTATTTGATTGAATACAATGCTACATAATATATTTGAATAGATTTCTTATTAATGCCGACGAGAGAGAGGGGCAAGGGAGAAAATTTGCTATAAAAATAACATAATATCATTTTGTAATTTTTTAAAATTATAGCTATTTTCTATAAATATATTGACCTTATTCCATAGTTTCTCTTAAATTTTAACTGTACCAGGGTAAACATTATCCTAATCTAGCACTTGCTGTTGTTCACTTATAATCTCCGTATACTTAGGGCATGTTTGGATTGACTTTTGGCTTATAAGCCAAAAGCCATAAGTTAGGATTTCTAACTTACGGCTTTGGCTTATTTTGTTATTTTGGCATTAAAATAAGTGCTTATAAGCACTTTTTAACTTTACCCAAAATTTTCAAAACTACTTAAAAGCTATTTTGGCTTAAAAGCACCTAAAATAAGTCAATCCAAACGGGCACTTACTTCCCTTTCCTCTCCCTACTTGGTTAAAATCTTATGTGATACTTTTTAGGCAGAATGGTCTGGTAGACCCTTGTACTTGTTTCATTTTGTCACCTGAGCCCTTCTAATCTAGACTTTGCCAACTGAACCCTCGAACCCATTGAAATTCAACATTTTAAACCCTTTTTTTGACCACTCAGTGGTGCGTGAACAACAAACGCCACACGTAGCTTTCCACGTCATTTATAAATGCCACATAGGATTGACATGTTAAAAATAGGCTAATCCTTTTCTTTCAAACATTTCTTTCCTTTCTCCTTTTCAACTAGACCCTTTTACTCCCTTAATCCTGATTTACATTGTTGCTCACTGCGATTTTTTTCAATTTTGTTAAGTGTTTGAGTTCGCGTTTCACTCCATAGTTGTAAGTTTCTTGACTGATTTTCATTCTTTTTGTTTTGCAGTTGTGTTTTTGGTGTTTCATTTTGAATTTTGTTGTTTTGAGTTCTTGTTAGGGCTTTGTAACAATTTGTAGAAGTATTATGCATTCAATGGCATTTGTCGTGAATATCTGTTGAATCTAGGGTTTTTTCGTATATGAATTTTTTATTTTTTTATCAATTGCGTTGGATTTCTTTCTTGTTAGTAGTCCAATTGGATTATATCAGATTATTATAGAGGTTTTTGTTGTATTCCATAAAGAATTAGTTTAAAATAAGGTTTTCTTTTGTCGATTAGGGCTTTTTTGTCATTTAGGGATTTTTGTCAATCATCTGATTGTATTCTCGTGACTTTGCAGGCATGGTAAGAATATGGGTTCAATAATTATTACACTTCAAATGTATTATGGGGGGCTGTTTTTTATCAGATCCTGAACTCAAGTATGCTAATGGAATTTTTGATCTTGAAAAAATAAGAATCGATATGGATGAGCTTCATATTATGTTTTTTCATAATTTAGCTAGAGAATTGGGAGTTGAAAAAGTTGAAACCTTTGGGTGCAAAATTAATAAAAGAGGTGGTTTTTATATGTTGAAAAGTGATGTTGATGTGTTGAGATTTATTAACAACTTAAAGGGTGGGGACTTTGTTGATGTGTATATGGTACATCAAATTAGTACTCCTTTAATTGTTGAGGATCCTACTGAGGTGCAAATAGCCAAATTGCTTACTCCCAAAAAAGGTAAGCCCTCCCCCCCCACCTACTGTTATAAATGTTAGGGCTGATGCCATTGAATGCATAATACTTCTACAAATTGTTATTAGGCTTGTTATTAGGCATGTAAAAATCAAAATCCTCCCTAAAATCACACCACGACCTCTGCAACAACTAAGCCCCTAACAAGAACTCAAAACAACAAAATTCAAAATTAAACACCAAAAACACAACTGCAAAACAAAGAGAATGAAATCAGTCAAGAAATTTACAACTATGGAGTGAAACACGAACTCAAACACTTCACAAAATTGAAAAAAATCGCAGTGTGCAACAATGTAAATCAGGATTAAGGGAGTAGAAGGGTCTAGTTGAAAAGGAGAAAGGAAAGAAATGTTTAAAAGAAAAGGATTAGCCTATTTTTAACATGTTATTCATATTCTATGTGGCATTTTTAAATGACGTGGAAAGCTATGTGTGGCGTTTGTAGTTCACGCATCACTGAGTGGTCAAAAAAATGGTTTAAAATATTGAATTTCAGTGGGTTCGAGGGTTCAGTTGGCAAAGTCTAGATTAGAAGGGCTCAGGTGACAAAATGAGACAAGTACAAGGACCTCCTAGACCATTCTGCCTACTTTTTATTATTATTTCTTCTTACAAGAACAACTTTTTAATTATTTGATAATAATACATCATTATTATTGTAATTATAGAAACCTCATGATAATTTTTAAATTATTTTCAAAATTGTATCGAGTCAAACATTATTACGTAACTAAGTCAGAGGGGCTTGTTGCATACTCTAGAGAGGTGGCTAGTGACCATTTCAAAACCCTAAAATATGGAGGTGTTCCTGTGAAGGAAAATATTTGTTAGAAAAATATGTGGATTTTTTAATTTACTTATTTTTTGGTGTTCCCTATATAAATAAAAAATATTACTCTTAAAGTATTTGTATATTTCTATTCTATTATATAGAAAGGTGAAGACAACCAACGACCAAGGGCAAAATAGTAAATTTAACCTGACAAATACACTCTCTCCATAATTCTAGAACACTCCATCTTCCTCATTAGCACGAAATAGACACAATATTTTCAACACAAGAATCAGTTCTTCGATTTCTCTTCTTCCATTTCGCTTTGGTTCTTCTGTCAGTTCTTTTTATCTTTCCCGTCGTCTCTATTTTTCTATTTTTCAGCCTCCCCATTCTCACTCTTGGTGTAGATTAGGAAAAATTATCTACTTTGTCTCAATTTCTTAGGTGTAGATTAGGAAAAATTCAATGAGAATACAGAAAAACTCTGTGAGCAAAATTCTCGAAGGTTAGTATTATATGACAGCCGATAGTCGTTTTCGACGATTTCCCTCACCTTCATAAGTCTTTTAGAGATTTTACAGCATTTTCCTTTTTGTGATTCATTATTTTCTGTCTTTTACATATTCTCATCTTATTTAACTATTTTTGATCGATTATATTTTGTTTTGTTCATTTGATTCTTAGTTAAGTTGTATTGTTAATATGTATTTCTCAATGTTAATGCGTTAACATCGAGATGCAACACATATATTGAGAATCTGGAGCATAGCACAAACATTGGTCCTAATTGAGAAAAAAGCAAAAGAAAAAGGGTATCAGGAGAGGAACATCTACCCAAAGTGATGTAGACTTGGTAGCTGTACATTAGTTAGGTATCGACCAATATCGAACATCTATTGCAATGTCTATTTTGATGAAGTAATCGATTTTTATAGAAAGCACATCGAGAAGCTAAGATGCAATTTGATCAATATTGAACATCTACTGCAGATTTTTATATAGCTTTTAATTGGGTTACAGCTCCTCTCGTGGTGTCATACAGATAGGAGTGTGTATGTGTGCTCTTAGTACAGAACTTATATGAGCATTTGTTTATATGTTTGTGCTTGACTCACTGGCTAGATTGCGCATGTACAGGTTTACCACTATAGATTATATTTAATTCGTCAATATGCATAAATCCTATTTACCTACAAGCTTTGGAGTTCATCAACTGGTATCTAATTTTCAGTGTTATCTCTACGTTTAAATTGCACTTGCAGAATAAGTTGCATACTTTTTTTTGATGTGATGATGGGGCAAAGACAAACAAAGACGTGCTTTTAAGTTATGAACACCAAAAAGCTCAATTATCTGAGCACCGGTGACGTAGAGAAGGAAGCAACATGTGTTGATCAATCTGAAACCATAGAAAAAATTCAACCATACATGCCATCAAAAGAGTTGTAAAAGGTCAGTCTACTTGTGATTGTAGAATAAATGACTATGCTTTGAACATTAAAGTTTTAATGAGCTCTGACTTTTGCAAAACATGAATACTGGAGAAAGTTTCCAATTCAAACGAACGAAGTGTGAATAATATCTAAGAGATTGGCCTGGTTCGTTTACAATTAGAAAAGAAATCTCATGCCGCCAATTCATTATGTTCATTTCACGACACATGCTCAATCTTTATCTTTGTGTGGACATCTTCTTTCAACTTTCACTTCTCCATGCTACTGCTACTTTGTTGCTGGAGTTTGGGGTTTCTCTTACATATCTCATGGACACTTCTCTAAGAGGTCTCAAAAGATCAGTAAGGGATGTCGTTTTATATATTTTGAGGGATTTAGATTAGTTTAGTTGCATAGAAGCAGGGGTTTTACCCTGTGCGTACCCAAAGGGTAGCGGCTGTGGGTTTTTCTTTTCATAAAAAAAAAAATTATTCTCCAAGGCTTCATCAATGTTCATTATTTTACTACTGAATTCTGAGTATTATAGAAAATGCCCGATTTTGTTATGGCTATACTTGAAGTTTTTGCACAGTTTATCTCGCTTGTGCCTTGTTATTCTTCTTCTTTTGGACATGCATATCAATAATTGTGTTTGATTTTTTATTTTACACATCAGTTTGGCAAAGTATTTCTAATCATTAGTTATATCGCTAGAGCATATATATTGAATGTGTATCTGGTATGGATTTATTATCCTTCGATCCAAGTAGCTCACCTGAATGTATTCTTTTATACTTTTGTTTTGCTTGATATTGTAAATGAAATAACCAAATTAGGACAGAGGGGAACATTTTCCAACCAAATATAAAGAGTAGATTTCTAGCTAATACAAATATTGTGCTTGGCAGAGTATAACCAAAAGAAATAGACTCAAGGATTCATATATCATGATAAAACTACCATCTAAACATAATAATTGGGGGATTTAGAGGTGTTGAACCCTTTAATTCAGATTGTTGGAGTACAAATATAAACACAATATGAGCTCTTCCTTGTCATAATATGTTCATTAGGTGCCACTGCATCTCTTACTTATCTATTTAACAATAATATCTACTACTGGCTGCTATAAGTATGGTCAACACTGTCCCAAAAGATTTAGTTTGGTTGTTTAGTTTCATAAAACAAACAATTGTCAGTCGTGCCTCCGGCATGACACATTCTAAATTTTAAAGGGTCAATCATATGTATTAGAGCTTAGATAAAGCTCTATTTAAGATGAAATGTCATTTTTGAGCATATCTAAATTTAGTGTCTGAACATTGTTGTCTTACGAATGAATATCTGCTATTTTTCTTGAACTAATTGGATATTTTATGTAATACTACTGATAAGTAATATTTTTCTCCAATGACCCCAGTACTTGAAATCGAGCTTCATGATGCATCACGGGATAAACAACTGCTTCAATCACAACAGCTACCTAAAACAGCTATACATAGAGGCGTTGACTCTTGCAGCATTCAGAAAATACATTGTCTTTGTCTGAAGTTGAGAGTCATGACAAAAACGAAAGTGTTCTTCCAACTTCTGATCCTTAGTTAGCCAAATGAAAATCATAAGTTAAATTTTCACGTAATGTTGCTTCTGTGTATATAGGTATACCTTCATTCATAAATTGATTTACTGTCATTTATATATTTCTCTACTATCATTTTGTAGGACATGCTTCTGCGGCTACAAAAACAACTGCTTACACCTCTTATCTTTGGATTAGGTGAGTTGGTGGAATTGAAAATTTCTTATAATCTAATAAATTTTATGTCTAAACATTGCGTGTCAGAATACCAAGATCAACATCAAGTAGCCACCAACAAATCCCACTCTTCTCGACAACTTGGTGATGGAGGTTATGAAACTGTGTACCATGATAAGAAAGAATTTCTACCACTTTTTATAGTTGTGGCTGATTTTATAAGTAATGAATCGGTTGGTTGAAAAAGTACCTCTTTTATAATTCGTATACATTTGTAGTTGTGATTTGTGAATTTGATATAGTCTTTGGATACACACGAAAAAAAAAGTAATTTCATAATAAATTAGTTGTCTTATATTCGGCAAGGTTGTTTTTATGTGCTTATATATTATTTTGATATAAAAGGACGACTTTCACTTTCCTTTTGAACCAACTCTAACTGAGCTAGAAAGGTAAATGAACTCTACCTTTGAATAGTACCACATGCATTTCTTTCTACAATATTTCCTGCTCAACATATTTTATATACTTGAGAAAAATTATTCTTACCTTAAGTTAAAAAGAATCAATATAAGTGTGATTAATATGATATCTGCAATTACACTCTTTTTCGTTTGGTTGATTATTTTAGAATCTTTGATGCAATTTTTTTTTTTTAAAATCCAATTTATTTGAACTAATGGTTGATGGGTATCTCAAACGTTAGCCTGGTCTCTTAACTTCTCGGAAGGAAACTCCCGAGGAGTTTAAAGTTTCATAATTGAAAAAATACTTGCACTTTTTGTACCTACTTTTCCTTGTAATGTCTCCATGAGTTTTCAATACAAATGTCATACCTTCAATGCAGGATTGCTTAAATTACTCATCAACCTTTAGAGAAAAAAGCAAACAGAAAATGAAGAGCGCAGTAGTTTGTTTGATCACTACTTATACGATATATATGTATATAACTTCTTGATTTCTTTGTGAGATGAGGGAATAAATGATTGACTTGAGTGATACCTTCAACATTTTTTCATGGAGTAATTAAATTGAAATTGAGCAATTCTTTCAACACTTGTTCATAAATTGCACTGTTAAAACTTACCACTACTATTTCTTCTTTTTTAATTTAATGACAGAGGTGTTTCTTTGTTGGTGGAGGCTGTATCGATGGGTGATGCAGAAGCTCTATTTGAATTAGATTGTCGTTTAAGAGTTGAGGTGTGATTTTCTTTATGTAGTTTTTTTCAAGAATGACTATCCTATACCACCTACCATTCATGCATTTAATTAATCTCTCTTTTTCGAAGTTCTGTAGCATTTCTAGCTACTTGTTTAATTTGCTTGGTAAAAGATATGACTGGTCCACTGGAGTTTATATTGCACAATCAGTGTTCCATCACTTCTGAATTCATATGGGTTCATTATACTCTGTTATAATTACAAAAGTTAAGATTGAGCCAGGTGAGTGATCATATATCTCGATGTGTATGATACTTTTTTCATTAATGTTTCTTCTTTAGTTCTTTTGCTGCTTCTTACTTTTACATAGTTTTGGAGAACCATAAATATAGTGGTAAAAAGTTATGGTTTATGTTTTCTCTTTCATTTCTTTTTAAATTTTTTATATCTGTTGCTTGGTTGGATATCCAATGGATTGCGTTTATGTATGTTTTTGGCAAATATATACTCCCTCCGTCTCATTTTATGTGGCAACATTTGATCGGGCACGAAATTTAAGAAATAGATGAAGACTTTGAATGTTTACCAAATTGCCCTTCAAAAAATAATCATATTAAAATTTAAAAACAAAATATACGGATTCCTAATTTTTTTTAAAAGTACACTCATTTTCTCTCTCCTATATATTGGTGAAGGATAAAGTCAAAAAAAGATAAAAGCACAGTGACTTTTCAAATTTATGTTCCCAAAAAATTACTCATTTTCTCTTTTCTCTTTCTAAGTAGCTTATAAAACACTCTTTTTTTCTCTTATGAAGAAAATCGTCCAATCTCTGCAAACCTTTTTTTTTTTTTTTGAAAAAAAATCCTCTCTTGATTCCAAATTATTTTTAGATTTGTGGCGCCAAAATCACATTAAATTTATGGTGCGAAATCATAATTTTGTTTGAATTTTTTCAGCAAGTGCTATTAAGGGAGATGTTTTTTATATTTTCATGTCATTTTTCCCTCTGTTACCTTTGAATAATTTCTCTTGCAAGACTATTGTATTGTTTTCTTTCATCTCCTTTTTTTTTGTTTAAGATAATCATCAAATTCATGGGAGAATACTTTTCATTAAAATCATTACCTTACTAAGTGAAAGCCCCAAAATTTTAGTGAAAAAATAAGGAAGCAATGTAATGTAAAAATGCAAATCTTTTTTTCTTGGTGAAACGTTAGAAAGAACGAAGAATAACTGTGGACAAAAAAATTTAAGTACAAATTGGAAAGAGTACAAAATGCTTAGGAAAAAAAATGGAGTTAAGAATGGTATTCCAGTCATATACAACAAAAAGCTGCAACATTATTTTTATAGAAAAGAGAAATTGCAGGTTCAATTAGTTATTGATGACCTTTATAAAAAAAAATAGGAGTATTATTTTTAAAATTAAGTGGGACCAATAAGGGTAAAAGAGGAATTGTATGTTTAAATATTTGCCATATAAGGAAATGTGACATTCTTTTTGGGACTGACCAAAAAGGAAATGTTGCCACATAAAATGGGATGGAGGGAGTACTTTTTTTCCAATGCAGTTGTGGCCGGTCTTAGAGGTAAAAGATAAACAAGGAGGAGCTCTTTCTACACTCTGTTTGTTTATTATTTAACCCTGAAAATCAACTCAATAGCATTGGAAAAGAGGTACTACAAACTTTTTTTCCCAGAGATTTAATTGTACCAATTAGCATTACAAATTTTGAATAAAGGATATCTGTTACTGCCAATATTTTTAAATCCAATTCTTATAATGTGATTTTAGCTATACCCAACTTGAAATTTCTCATGCTAAATTTTTCATAAGCTACAACATATTTTCACAATCATAAAGCATGGGGCACTGGATTGTTCAGATTTACTACAAACATTTCATCACCTCATAGTGATGAGAAGAATGGAACTATTGTTTCTCTTGCCTTATAATTGACTTGTTCTGTTGTGGCAATTCTTCATTTCAATTATCTTGAAATTTACTTAGAAGCTCATCTGAGTCGACTATTTGCAATGTTACAAATAGTTAGTATAACCTTCAAAAGTAAAAGGTACACTAATAATGATGTATTGTTTAGATTTCTCCTCATTCCCTCAAAAAAACTCTTGAATTACCGTACTTGCTACATTAATTTTCATTTTTCTTTACCTTCTTGATAATGTTTTTTTTTTGAGAAAGTTGACATTTTGTAGACATCAATACACCAATGGTGTATTTCAATAGTAATTACATCAGGAGTATACAATAAGCAAAACCAAAAGATCTATCATTTATACCCCTCCTAAGCTATCTAAAAAGTGAGTAATAGCCTCCACCTCTTTGGGAGGACATGATTACACCAAAAATAAAGGGTTATAAGACAGTTCAACTTCAAACTCTAGAAAGGGATGCTCTTGTTTTCGAAGCATCTCTGGTTCCTTTCCTTCCAAATTGTCCACCAGATGCAAGCAGGGACAATCTTCCATCTCTCCTTGTGACCTGATGTATTCCCTTCTCTATTCTAGCATGCTAGAAAATCTGAGGTGTGTCTTGGCATGGACCAGCTGATTCCCCTCAAATTCAAAAAGACCTGCCACAATTTCTCTGTCACTCTGCAATGGAGGAAGAGATGGTTTTTTGTCTCTGTTTCTATTTCACAAAAAAAACACCTGGAGCATAACTGTCTTCCCCTTTTCATTAGATTGTCCTGAGTTAGTACTGCTTCCCTAGCTACCAACCAGGTGAAACAAGCCACCTTGTGAGGAACATTAATTTTCCATATCATCTTCCAAGACCACGGTAACAACATTTCAGCTGGCCTATCAAAATGTCTATAAGCTGATTTTATTGTGAACTTCCCAGTGTTGGCCCTCAACCATTGTAAACTGTCCTCCTTTGTGTCAAGGTTATTTGCCTGCTCCAAAGACTTGTAAAAATCTGCTAATTTGTCTATTTCCCAATCATTCAACCTTCTCCTAAAAGATAGGTTCCATCCTTGGTTGTCTTTGACTTCTGCTACTGTTGCTTCCTTCTGTTGGTTCAGATTATAAATCTCAGGATGCAACTGTTTCAGAGAGTGTTGTCTAACCCACACATCATTCCAGAAGAATGTCTTCCTTCCATTTCCTATATCAAGCAAGCAGGGACAATCTTCCATCTCTCCTTGTGACCTGATGTATTCCCTTCTCTATTCTAGCATGCTAGAAAATCTGAGGTGTGTCTTGGCATGGACCAGCTGATTCCCCTCAAATTCAAAAAGACCTGCCACAATTTCTCTGTCACTCTGCAATGGAGGAAGAGATGGTTTTTTGTCTCTGTTTCTATTTCACAAAAAAAACACCTGGAGCATAACTGTCTTCCCCTTTTCATTAGATTGTCCTGAGTTAGTACTGCTTCCCTAGCTACCAACCAGGTGAAACAAGCCACCTTGTGAGGAACATTAATTTTCCATATCATCTTCCAAGGCCATGGTAATAACATTTCAGCTGGTCTGTCAAAATGTCTATGAGCTGATTTTATTGTGAACTTCCCATTATTGTCCCTCAACCATGTTGTTAAAGCTTGCTTAAATCCATTAATTCTTTAAGCTCACCAAAGTTCAGGTTCTCTTTCTTTCTGTCAGGTACATGAAGTTTATATAGTTTTCTATTTTGATTGTTGATTACAGGTCCAGAGTCCTGTACTTGCTACTTCTGTAGCAATTATCTGGTCTATAACATAGGTATGAGGTGAGACTTGCTTATTCATACACCATCAAATTGTGACATGTTTGAAATATCTAAACTTGAGATTTCAGTATTCCCGAGGTAGTTCATGCAATGGCCTAAAAATGAATTCACCATTGAAAGAAAAACATCAGTTCTTACAACTCTTATCTTCTATAACATATGCATGGCTATACTTTCAATAAGTTTTAAATAGTTGAATCACATTCATAGAGACAACATGAATGTGTCTAAAACTAAATCATAGGCGAGTAATCTACTCACCTACAGAGTTTAAGCATGCGTAACACTTGGTCTTACATTTTCTTTCTGATTTTGAATTATAGAGAAACTGAATAGCACATGCTTTGAGCATTTTTTGAGTTTTCAATGATTGAAGTTTTATCAGATGCAAGGCTTATATACCTCACTTTCTAAAATTGAATTATTTTTTTGGTTGGTAATTCGAATAAGCATTTGAAATTTTTATTGGTTTTGTGCATTATATATTTTTTGGCAGTGTGTGTTGCAATTGCTAGAACATTGTTGGTCTTTCTTTTCCATTATTGGAAAAATAATATTGTACGTGCGAATCACAGTAAGTTTAGAATAGTTATCCATTTAAGCATTGAAGCAGTTGCCAGTGATTTCAATGGTAGCCGTGCTCTCTCAAGTCTAGATGTAGAAGGTTGCAGGGAAGAAAGAATGCTTAGGTTGGGTAGCTTGCCAAAATTACTTCAACAAACAAAAGACGATATCCTGATAAAGAGCCTAACAATCGCATAGGTGAATGTTTCTTGGAAGGTAGTTCATATAGTGGAATAACTTTTCAAGAAATCATCTCTGGATCTTTTTCCAATGTATAATGACAATTCATGGTTTTCTCGGTACCTTTATGATTCTGATAGACTTTCTTAAAACTGTCATTTCAACAGTGGAATATGTGCAAGATGAATCACTTGGTACGATTTTTAATGTTCATAAAAGCACGAATGAGGAATCGACATCATACTCATTTGCTACTCCAGAAAATCATGGTCTGTTGTTATTGTCTGCATCATTCTTTAACACCAACAATTCAATATTGTATGGCTTGCTTACATAGCTTATTTTTATTTATTTCAGACATCTTAGATGGACCATTATCAAATCACCACTGTAGCCACTAAGGTAATGGTAATGATGGTCTCTTCTTTAATTGATTCCTGCACATGCTTGTTTTCATCAACTGTTTTGTGTCAATTTGGTTGCAACATGTGAAACTAAAAGGAACTTAATGTGTGATCAATTATTTTTGGACATTGTTTGCATTAATTTCCGGCATCTCCATATAGTTGTTGCTTGTCAACATTGGCTTATCAAAGAAACAAAATAAGGAATTGGTAATTGGTTTATTATTAAATGATGAAAGGATCCTATATTTGTTTGAGAAAGAATTAAATTCTCGATGCATCCTTAGATTGTAGTGATGGTTTTTGACCTTTATTGACTTTGTGCCCTCCTCGAATCCCCTCTAAAGGAGTATAATTGGGTATAGTACTCATAAGTAGATTTTTTTTCACTGCTCCTTCATTTGAGTTAATAAGTTGTCTCGCTTTCTCTCTCTCACACACAAATGTTCTCTTTCTAGCACAGTATTTTTAAAATGTCCCTTTGAATTTTTATCAGTTTAATGCTTTTTATTTCAAAATGTTTAATCTCGTATTCTCTTTTTGGAATAGGGCAAGCAACTATTTGAAAAATACAAAGCAACGAAATATTTCTGGCAATGGACAATATTTGCAATACCGCTATGTGATTTATGTGTCCATGGTGCAAAGTACGAACAGTGGTAGAAATACATTTTGTTGTTTAGACTCTACACATTTGTGAATGCAATATTAGACACAAAAATGACATCAAAATTCACGTTGTTGGGCCCGTGCATAGCACAGGCAATACTTATCTAGTAATAGAAATAAATACTATATGAGGCGGTTAAGAGGTGCGTGAGGGCTACGGAGTTGGGCTGAAAATGAGGAATCTTAAGAGGGTGAGAATGACCCAGAAGCAGAGCTGTCAATATGGGCTGATCCACTCCATCCGGGTTAACCCATACAGGCTTTGAAATTTGCCAAGCCAGGCCGGGCTAGCCCATTTTTCGTGTGCGCCAGAAAATGATCGGCCCAACCCACAAGTAAGTGGGCTACGGGCTTTGCCGAGCCAGCCCTCTTTTCTTAAAAAATATATTTTTATAATTTTTAAATTAAATTATAATTCAAAAAATATTATCATAAGTATCGACAAGACCATATTACATGGTGTTAGTGTTACTACTTCTTAATCAAACAAACAAATAAAATTATCTTTATAATATTTATTAAGTTTGATTTCAAGTCAAAGCATAAATAACTAAATAGAAATATTAACCTAATTGTTTTCCAATAATCATAATAAAACACAAAAACTATGACAATATTACATAGGCTATGGCCTATGTAGTGATTCCCTAGAAATTTTAGTGAATTTTTATTTTATGTAGTACATATCTTATAAACATAATTTGTATTTAAATTGTAATATTTTAAACTTTAAACAGATTTTGAGTTTAGACTCTTGTTAATTTTAATACTCTATTTTATTTTTATTTGGCCCACGTACCGACCCTATCCATATTTCTCAAGTCCCACAAATCAACAGGCTTATTCAGGCCGGACTAAAAAACTTTTTTCTTAAATGGGCTCCAAAAATCGTAGCCCATTCCTATCAAATCACGGGTTAGCCAGACCGGCCCAACGGACCTAGCCCATATTGACGACTCTACCCAGAAGAAATAATTTTTAAATATTTGATTAATTGAATATAAAAAAATCAAAAAATATTTTTCTCCTTTCGAAAACACCCTATGTTTATAATGTTTCATAGAGTCAACTAGTAATAGTAGTAGCAGCACGATTTTACCAAAATGATGAGATGCACTATATAAAGGTTGATACTGGTACGCAATTTGATATGGAATTACCCGTTATGTTCTACTTTTATTCTTGCATAATTAATCTCGACATTACTTATACATCATATTTAATATTATTCTTAAACGTCAATGTTAAAGGTATAATTCAATTTGCTTGACATGACAATCTCTAGTAGTGACTCTAATTTTTATTTTTTATTTCTTTTTTTCTTTGTTTTGCTAATAGTCTTGTGATTAAATTATATTATTCAAGATCCAAATATTAAATAGACGATAAACCAAAGATCCAAGAAATCAGGAGAAACGTAAAGAAGGTATCCAAAAGTTGTGGAATATTTGAATGATACTTTTTTCTTTAATGGATAAACCGTTGTTGGAATAAACAAAAATGATAACAAAACATATGTTGTAGTGATTGTTGCATCCAGCACAAGTAATTAGACATTTTCGTCCAATTGCCCACTTGCATTCACGTATACACCATATAAAATATTGAGAGAAATAACTTCATCCAATTCACTCGAAATACAAAGTGGTTCACACAAGTGATAATGTATCACGTATCACTTGTGTCCCACAAATTCTCCCCCTAATCAAAACTTTCAAAGCCCATAGAACTACATTATAAATGTTGATTAAGTTAGAATGAACGAGCCTCTATTTACAGAGTCCTAACTCTTTTCCTACAAGAAAATGACTAGCCAAACATGGAAACTTTATGTTTTCCTTTTAGGGAAAGGAAAACCTATTTATGGTAAGAAACTCAGGGCAAATACGAACACTTATTAAGTTGGGCTTCAACGAAATATTTAGTTGTATGACTTTAATTTGAAATCGTTGTCATTCTATGCAAATATCTTGAATAATATTGGGAGTTTTGGACCTTGTAATATTTATATATGATGGTTTAAGACTTTAAATTTGGAGTTCTCTTGTTATTTTTAATATTTTATATTTTTGTTAATATGAGTAAAAACATATCAAACTAGATCGTCAATAATACTTGTCAGTATGCTAACGAGTAACAATTATATTGAATAGTGTAATAGTATGGATTCGAAGAGTTTTGATCAGGATCACACATTATTTTGATGTTGCTATTTGAAGAATTAGCATACTGACAAGTTTGCTTGAAATTATATGCCCCTCAGTAATATTTTTAATCATTTTCTCCAATAATAGGTGATGGAACTAAAGTTTGAATGACTATGCTACTGAGGATGGATCTATAGTGTTGGTTGCAGGTTGTAAATGATATCCTAATCTTTACCTCTTACATTTGCCTATGTCAAATCACCAAGAATTTTGAATTTTATGTGTTGGCTCATTTGCACTTTGAGCCCCTATTTCGTGCTGCTCTTCAATTATGTCCCTCTTAAAAAATTATTTTCTAACGGAACATAAATTTATATTTCCATATCATAATATCTTCCAACTTAATGTCAGACATAACTTCAACTTCTAAAGTACTTATTTTCGACTAGACTTCCTTTTTATATGACATGACAACAAAAAATATAGGAAATCATGTTTCTTGTATATAACATTGCTAAAAGGTCTGCTACAAAAGATTATGTACAAATCTTCAAAATTTCTTTATTAATCTATTACTATATAACATTAGAGATAAAGTATAGGGCTCTTTGCTAGAGTAGTACAAGGTACGACCACGATGGATATTCATGTAGTGTAGTGCTTAAGCCTAACCACCCCCATTAAGTCCAAGACCAATGGGTCCACTATCCAAGTATTACTTCATCTTCACTTAATTCAATCTATTTCCACTCTCCAAGGTCTAACATTAGAAGCATGTATAATACACCCATACTCATCCAATTGCAAGAGTGCTTCGGTATAAGGAACAAGGTATTGTAATGGAGAAAAGGATAAAATTCCACAAAGATGACAACTTTGTCACCTGTAAAATTTTAGTGACTGAAAAATATCAACCAACCCAAATCGCTTCTCAAGGACATGCCAAGATTTCTTTCCTTTTTGGGAATTCATCATGTATTTAGTAAAATAGTACACATGAAAATGAGCTTTATACAATCTAGGCAGATACACCACATAGCCTAACCTCACTTTTATATGTGTCTATTTTTCATTAGTTCTACGATAAAGTTCTTTTGTTATAGTTTGATTTTCCAGTCGTTGGATCCACTTATTAATACATCTACTACTATACACACCGCTTTTCTTTGTATTCCATCTTTGCTCCTTTACATTCATTTCATGTATCTATATCTACTACACCTGAATATACATAGACAAAATCAATTATTACTATTGGGTCCGTGCTGGCACGGGCACTACCTATCAAATAGAAACATGAAGATAAGACGACCACAACTATATATTTTTGTACCTTGTGCAACAAAAGTTGAACAGGTACCTTGTGATACTTAATTAGACATCGTATATGAGCCCAAATAGCTACAAGGATAGTCATTTTCTATTGCGCCTCTGTGATTCTCCCATCCTTCTGGAAGTGTGAACAAGTTGCTACATGTTTTTGTTGACCATTCATATGTGCTCTTCAAGCTTTTTGTTTACCTTGTTGAGATAACATATTCATGCTAAAGTCTAATAGGTGTTTCACTTCAAGGGAAATAAATATTCACCCAGGTAAGTATTTTCCTAGATAAAGGTAAAACATTTACTCTGAGATGTTAAGTCACTTGCTCACCTTAATGTTTAGCTCAACACTAGTGTTGTGAAGAATCCTGCTAGTCAGGGGCAGATCTATGAAGGGATGTGGGGGTGCCACGCCATCCCCGAACTTAGACGGAAACTCTATATATACCCTAGTATAATCATTAGAGTTAAACCCATGCTCTACAATGAAGATGATAAAATTGAATTTAAAATTCATATTAAAGAATTACTCAACTTAAAATTAATAAGAATGAGTAAAAGTCCTCATAGTAGCCCAACATTTATGGAGTTTACTGCAGTTTCTTTAGCATATCAATGGAATGTCAAGATCTGCAAGCATATTATCCTACACTCAACTACATTTCAGTTGAAAAAATTAAAGAATTTAACGTTAAGGCCACATGAGTTGATAAAAAGCTTCCTCACCTTAATAAAAAATGGATTCAAACTAGAAGAGCGTTAGGAATAAAAGCCTTATACGCTATTCTTACAAGACTTTATAAAGAAGATTGTAGAGTCATCGATCAAGACCATGACTGAGTTTTAATTACTAAAGGAAAAACTAAGTCCAAGGAACTAAAAGAAAGGATACTTGACATAGAGCTCCACAGGCTAGGAGCAACAGAAGAGACTTGAAAATTAGCATGCAAAATGCTAGATCATGATCATGTTTGATGTAGCATAAAATTGAAGACAAAAAAGATGACGTAAGCACTTACGTCATGAATTTCTTTTAGATCTGGTTTGGTATAAACTCGATCCAAATAATCAAATTCGAATAATTGAGCCGTAAAACTCGGTATCCCATTAGGAAATATTGATATTCTAGGAAACAAACTTGTGGTTCCTAAAACACCGTAAGTTTCTCCACTTTCTTCTGGAAGATTATAGATGTATCTAGTAAAAGTTAGATACTCTTCTTCCTTTGGATGTTGTTTTCCAACCTGAAAAGAAGAAAAAACTTTTGTTCCCGAAGGACCTTGGTTAGTTTTACTTTCTGGTTTTTCAGATATAATTTTTTCAGCTTTAGCTGAGGATGAGCTTGTTGCTTCATTTGCTCGACTTTTTTCCTCATCTTTTGATGTGGAAATTGGCGTATTCGTGCTTACCATCGAGATGTTTTTGGCACTAGGTGCTAGTGGGACATCTCCCGCCACTTTGTTGGGATTAATATTCCCTTTCAGATTTGAATTATGCAATGGACGTGTGTCCAGATGTTCACATAAGAGTAAAAATTCTCTCATGCTTTCAGCTTGAGTAGTACTAAGCTGATTTATTTTGGATTGTAACATCCGATATTGTTCAGATAGCTTTGATAGCTCATCTCTGATTTTGAATAGCTTTTGGCTTTTATCATCAATGGACTCATCCATTGTCTTCATTTTTTCGTATATCCTGTTCACCAGGATTTTTGTTTGATTGTCCATATTGGACGTTTCTAGAAATAAAATCTGCAAGAAAATTATCATTTCCTTTAATATATTCTATTGAGAATGAATAAAAAGATAATAATACTTTCCATCGATGCAATCTCCTATATTGAGGTTCAGAAGGAAGCTTGTTAAAAATTAGTCCTGACACCTGTGTATTATCAGTTCTAATAACAAATTGTTTTGGTAGAAGGAAAGCAGAAAATTTTCTAATTCCTCTAACAATGGCTAGTAATTCTTTTTCGTTTGTAGAATACCTTGTTTCTGCATCATTGAAGGTACCACTTGTGTACCTACATATTTCATTTAAATCTGTTTGCAATAAAGCTCCCCAATGATAGTCTGATGCATCTGTTTGCAAAACTAAATTATCACTTTCTTCAAAAGCCTAGTACTTAAAATGGACACAGACTTTACAACTATAAAACCTATATGGTATATAGATGTTGATACTCTTGTAACAATATTACAAGTAATAAAAAATTTAGATGGAGATCTAAAAAGAAAAATAATAAGAATAATTACTTTAAGAAATAAAAAAGACGAAGAAAGATATAAATTATTAATAAAATTTATAAATTTTCTTTTGATACCTCTGACTACTACTTCTCATAATAGAATGAGCTTAAGAGAAATTTCAGAATTACTAAAAGATCTCACTGAGAGTAATAAACAATTAACCTTACGATTAAAAATGATAGAACTAGAAATAGTTAACATAAAAGAAAACCTTCCAGAAAGAATTACAACTATAATAGAAAAAACAGAACAATTTGACAAAAGAGTTAGTCAAAAATATATTAAAGAATTGTTATCAAAAAAATTAGCAAGTGTAAATACTTATCAAAAAGGAAGTATGGATGAATTTTTAATTCAAAAATTCCTATAAAAACAAAAAATAGAAGAAGAAAATTTTCCAGAAATTAATATAGAAAATAATTCTGAACCAAAAAAACAAGATGAATGAACTAGATGAACTAGTTTATGCAATGGAAGACTTAAATCTTTCAGAATTAAAAGTATTCATGAATAAAGGGGAAACAGGTGGATCCCAAGGAAAATTTGAAGCATCTTCTTCAATGAAAGAAGAATGGCAAGAGCCAGAAAAGGAAGAAAAGAACTTTGCAAATAAAGCAAAAAAAGAAAATGATTTCATAAAACATTATCATAATAATGATAAAACTAGATTTATGCCAAATAGACTCCCAACTGGAGATATTGGAGCTCAATTTCTAGATCTCGAATGTAAAAGAGATCCAGAAGATAGCCTAGACCTATGGTCTCAAAACATGCTCCTTTATTTTCTTTTAGGAAAAGGAAACTATACAGATGAAGAAAAATATATCATTATGATAAACACGTTCATGGGAAAAGTACATGACTGGTTTTCAGGATTAACTGAAGATGCAGAAAAAATAATCAAAAATGATACCTTAGAAGGATTAAAAAATTCGGTCCAAGAAGGTATAATAAGTCTAAAGCTATATATAGGTAACAAATTCTTTGGAGGAAAAGGAAATGAAAAAGACAATAAAGAGTTTGCAAGAACAGTTGCCAAAGAACAACTAGAAAAATTACAAATTTGTAAAATGAGTTATATTCAAGAATACACTTGTGAATTCGAAGAATATTACTACAAAGTATTTGATAGTGGTAAAGAAATGCTACCTTATCTAGAAAAATACTATCAAAAATTACCAGGCTTCTGGGCAAAATACTTCAGAGAAGAATACGAAAAAGAAGAAAAAAAAAGGAGACACTCTTGGTCAAAGAATAAGTTTCCTAAAAAATAGACTT
>NW_006239052.1:1469061-1501335 GCF_000226075.1 Solanum tuberosum
AAATACTTATCAAAAAGGAAGTATGGATGAATTTTTAATTCAAAAATTCCTATAAAAACAAAAAATAGAAGAAGAAAATTTTCCAGAAATTAATATAGAAAATAATTCTGAACCAAAAAAACAAGATGAATGAACTAGATGAACTAATTTATGCAATGGAAGACTTAAATCTTTCAGAATTAAAAGTATTCATGAATAAAGGGGAAACAGGTGGATCCCAAGGAAAATTTGAAGCATCTTCTTCAATGAAAGAAGAATGGCAAGAGCCAGAAAAGGAAGAAAAGAACTTTGCAAATAAAGCAAAAAAAGAAAATGATTTCATAAAACATTATCATAATAATGATAAAACTAGATTTATGCCAAATAGACTCCCAACTGGAGATATTGGAGCTCAATTTCTAGATCTCGAATGTAAAAGAGATCCAGAAGACAACCTAGACCTATGGTCTCAAAACATGCTCCTTTATTTTCTTTCAGGAAAAGGAAACTATACAGATGAAGAAAAATATATCATTATGATAAACACGTTCATGGGAAAAGTACATAACTAGTTTTCAGGATTAACTGAAGATGCAGAAAAAATAATCAGATCAATTATGTATGTCCCATAACATACAAAGAAAGGCTAAGAGGATAAATACACAAATATATTGTAATGATACGAAGGCATCTACCAAATGGGGATGTGAAGAGAAACCATATAAAAAAAGAAAACAACTCAAAAAGGGTTTGATAAAAAGAAAAAATAAAGAGTTTGCAAGGACAGTTGCCAAAGAACAACTAGAAAAATTACAAATTTGTAAAATGAGTTATATTCAAGAATACACTTGTGAATTCGAAGAATATTACTACAAAGTATTTGATAGTGGTAAAGAAATGCTACCTTATCTAGAAAAATACTATCAAAAATTACCAGGCTTCTGGGCAAAATACTTCAGAGAAGAATACGAAAAAGAAGAAAAAAAAAGGAGACACTCTTGGTCAAAGAATAAGTTTCCTAAAAAATAGACTTGATCAATTATGTATGTCCCATAACATACAAAGAAAGGCTAAGAGGATAAATACACAAATATATTGTAATGATACGAAGGCATCTACCAAATGGGGATGTGAAGAGAAACCATATAAAAAAAGAAAACAACTCAAAAAGGGTTTGATAAAAAGAAAAAACTTCTCTAAACAAAAGTATATACCTAGAAAAAAATACTATAAAAAGAAAAGAGAATTTTCGAAAAAACCCACTGATAAATGCAAATGCTACAATTGCGGTGAAGAAGGCCACAAAAGCTACGAGTGTAATAAAAAAAGAGTAAAAATCTCAAAAATAGACAGAATAGATATTGTTTCAGATCTCGAATCAATAAAATCTATAGAAAGTGAAGAAATTTTCGAAGAAATCTATGAAGAATATTCTACCAGTTCAGAAGAATCTGACTAAATGAATAAAGAAATTCAAGAAAGAGAAGAATCTGTTCAAATATTAGAAACAGAAGAAGACCATCGAGGGTATGCTTTTAAAAACAACTTTTGATGGAGAAACATTCAGAAAAATCCAAGGATTAAAACTAAACCTTAAAGTAGAAGATAATCTACTAAGCAGAATGCAAAGAATGTTTGCAAGAGATAACATTTTTTATCATGAATATCAAGAAGTAGAAAATGTAATAGAAATTAGCCAAACAACAGGAAAACATAAACTTAACCTGTTAACAAAACCCATGATATATCAAATTCTAAGAAAAATTCCAGAAAGGAAAAGAAAGAAAATGAATTATGTTCATTTAGGTGGAATCCAAATATTAGTCAAATCGACTTTTAAAGAAGGAATCAATTGTCCGATAGTGATAAATCTATCAGATGAAAGATTCATAAATGCAAGAGAATGAAATCTTGGTATAGTACAGGGAAACCTAGCTTATACAAAACTCCTTTTTACCTATTACCCAAAATATTGTATTTCACTAAAAGATGCTGATTTTAATGACGCATTAAGTTTGCATTTACTAGGCATTATACACTGTTACAAATTCAAACTATGGTAAAATATATAAAAATAAAGGAATGATCGAAATAGATCAAGAATGTGCAGGAATTGCAAGAATAGTTGAAGCAGAAATTCAACAAGCCCAAATTCCAGATGAATACGAAATTCGATTTGGAAGGACACAAGAAATAGGAAGTACTAGTAACCCTAGACTTTCGATAGAATATGGAAGAATCTCAATTAGAAAAAGTATATCCAACAGATATCCTCTAAAAAGTGAAACTCCAAACATAACAAAAATAAAAGAAAGAATCTTTAATGGAACAGAATGGAAATATCAAGAAATCTTGATACAAACAGGAGCTATTGCTAATCATGTAAAAGATATCCTAATAGAAGGAATAACAATCTATGAAGGAGAACACTATACATATAAAACCTTTGAAGGAAATAATTTTAGTTGTAAAAACATGGTAGATTTACCTATACAACTAGATACTATAAGAATAACAGTACGTTGTTATATTACCAATCACGAATTAATTTTAGGAAATCTATTCCTAAATAAACTTGAAGATTACAGCATTGGAAAAAAGGGAATAGAAATGCTATACAACGGTGAAACTTGTTTCATACCAAAAATATAAAATGCCTAAAGAAACAATTTTCAAAGTATCAGTATTCGTAGAAATAACGTTCTATGATACAAAATTAACAACATGTTGTCAAATAGACAATGGATTTGAAGCAAGTTTAGCAAAATCTTTTTTAATAAAGGATTGGGATATGAACAAAAATAACATCTCAATGATTGGAATTATAGGAGATAAAGAAAAACTTTCAAAATCAAATGAAAAGGTAGAAATAATCCTAGGATCAAAGATTGTTTCTATACATAAATTGTTTGCTTATGATAAACTGGAAATAGATTTATTATTAGGAAATGATTTTTTACAACAATTTCAAGACTATCATCAAACATTATATATGATAAGTCTAAAAACCCCTTGTGGACATTACATCAAAGTCCCGAGAAAACAAAATCCATATAATCTTGAAAGAGATAATGGAAGTTTCAAAAGAAAATACTTAGAAAATCTAAGAAAAATTACTTGTAAATGTCTTAATCTAGAAAAAATTAAAGAAAATTTACAAAAATCATATGGAGAAAATCCATTGGAAAGTCTATTTTTTAGGAAACTTATTCTTTGACCAAGAGTGTCTCCTTTTTTTTCTTCTTTTTCGTATTCTTTTCTGAAATATTTTGCCCAGAAGCCTGGTAATTTTTGATAGTATTTTTCTAGATAAGGTAGCATTTCTTTACCACTATCAAATACTTTGTAGTAATATTCTTCGAATTCACAAGTGTATTCTTGAATATAACTCATTTTACAAATTTGTAATTTTTCTAGTTGTTCTTTGGCAACTGTCCTTGCAAACTCTTTATTGTCTTTTTCATTTCCTTTTCCTCCAAAGAATTCGTTAGCTATATATAGCTTTAGACTTATTATACCTTCTTGGACCGAATTTTTTAATCCTTCTAAGGTATCATTTTTGATTATTTTTTCTGCATCTTCAGTTAATCCTGAAAACTAGTTATGTACTTTTCCCATGAACGTGTTTATCATAATGATATATTTTTCTTCATCTGTATAGTTTCCTTTTCCTGAAAGAAAATAAAGGAGCATGTTTTGAGACCATAGGTCTAGGCTATCTTCTGGATCTCTTTTACATTCGAGATCTAGAAATTGGGCTCAAATATCTCCAGTTGGGAGTCTATTAGGCATAAATCTTGTTTTATCATTGTTATGATAATGTTTTATGAAATCGTTTTCTTTCTTTGCTTTATTTGCAAAGTTCTTTTCATCTTTTTCTGGCTCTTGCCATTCTTCTTTCATTGAAGAAGATGCTTCAAATTTTCCTTGGGATCCACCTGTTTCCCCTTTATTCATGAATACTTTTAATTCTGAAAGATTTAAGTCTTCCATTGCATAAACTAGTTCATCTAGTTCATTCATCTTTTTGTTCTTTTGGTTCAGAATTATTTTCTGTTATTTCTGGATTATATAGATTTTCTTCTTCTATTTTTTGTTTTTCTAGGAATTTTTGGATTAAAAATTCATCCATACTTCCTTTTTTATAAGTATTTACACTTGCTAATTTTTTTGATAACAATTCTTTAATATATTTTTGACTAACTCTTTTGTCAAATTGTTCTGTTTTTTCTATTATATTTGTAATTCTTTCTGGAAGATTTTCTTTTATGTTAACTATTTCTAGTTCTATCATTTTTAATCGTAAGGTTAATTGTTTATTACTCTCAATGAGATCTTTTTGTGATTCTGAAATTTCTCTTAAGCTCATTCTATTCTGAGAAGTAGTAGTCAGAGGTATCAAAGAAATTATAATTTATTATATTATATCTTTCTTCGTCTTTTTTATTTCTTAAAGTAATTATTCTTATTATTTTTCTTTTTAGATCTTCATCTAAATTTTTTATTACTTGTAATATTGTTACAAGAGTATCAACATCTATATACCATATAGGTTTTATAGTTGTAAAGTCTGTGTCCATTTTAAGTACTAGGCTCTGATACCATTATTTTCGTGTTGTTTATAACAGGGTTGCGGAATATTTTTTACTGTTTATGTAGTAAATATTATATAATTTTTTAAGATTGATAGAACATTTTTATATTCAAAATACTCTTGTCTTCTATATATTTTCAATTCACTTATAGAAAATAATAGGGTTTCATAAGGATGACTAGCATTTGTATATACTAGCTCCATTTCTTTGATTGCTTTATCCATATGAAATAAAGCTTTTTTATGCTTCCAAGCTCTGTTTCTTATTCTATGCAATGATTGCTGAATAAATTTCATTATGCTCTTAACATGGATTTAAAATATGCCTTATTGACATGATATGCAAGTAGCATTACTGAATTTAACATGAGATGTTTAATTTTATTTTAATTCCCTATAGGTACTAAGTATGATAAACTGGAAACAGATTTATTATTAGGAAATGATTTTTTACAACAATTTCAAGACTATCATCAAACATTATATATGATAAGTCTAAAAACCCCTTGTGGACATTACATCAAAGTCCCGAGAAAACAAAATCTTTCCTTTTTCTTTATTGCTTCATGACGTAAGTGATTACGTCATCTTTTTTGTCTTCAATTTTAAGCTACATCAAGCATGATCATGATCTAACATTTTGCATGCTAATTTTCAAGTCTCTTCTGTTGCTCCTAGCCTGTGGAGCCCTATGTCGAGTATCTTTTCTTTTAGTTCCTTGGACTTACTTGAAACACAAGAAAGATCGTTAAATGACTTGGCAATAGGCAATATTATTTGAGTTGAAAATGAAGACTTGTTTGAATATGCATGTTAATTTTATAGTTGATTTGATAAAACTCCCTTCAGATTTACCGGATTATTCCCGTGACAACGTATTACTTCCAATAGTATTCATACAATTTTACATATGGTTACTCACCAAATAGTTTATGTTATATCCAATCATCAACAATTGTAGATTAGTAGATTGCCGATTTGAATGGGAAGAATCAAATTCAGTATTGTAATCTTATTTTATAGTATAACAAAGAAGCATTTTGTGTCATGTGAAGTTTCCCAGGTTGGTTGTGGATGAGGCCCTGAGGGACTTGATTTTCTTATGAATCATTTTTCTTATCAAGTAATGTTTGTTATATGTTGTCTCAATATTTCTATAATTCTGTCAATTTAAATTCATGAAATGTCATTTACTCTATATTTATCAAGTGTAAGAATTGGATTGGACTTACTTTAAGTAGTTTTTGGCTTTTAAGGCTCCTTCGAATTTTTGGAGGTGTACAATCCAATAGCACGAGGCCTATGTGATTGTTATTTTTGGTTATACATGTGTTATTCTAATCTTCCTCATTTTTTATTGAGTTCTCTACGGATCCTTCATTGTTTATACATTTCAGCAGGTTGTGACTTGAATTTTCATGTTATTTCCTCTTGGATTTAGATCCTTTATTTTTTCTCTTACCCCATGTGACATAACTTGTTTGATATGTCTTTTAGGGGCGTCTTTCTTCGAACATGTTCTATTTTTTAAAAGGTTGAGACTTGTGTAGTACTGATACTTTTGTTTCTTTATTGTTTGTCTTCTTTGTTTCAGCCTTACTTTATTGTTATAGGTTCTGCGTGTTCAGCCTTTCAAAAAAGTATTGTTGCTTCCTGTTGAGAGGAGACCGACATCCCAAAATTCATCTTATATTTAGGATAGCGAGGTATTAGGATTACAATGAATGATTTTGAAGATGTCAACCCTTTATTTATATTGATCATGTTATTGACAGATATTGTCGTTGCACAACAAGGAGTGACAGACAATGATCATCCTCTTTGATTTTTTTCCCGTCATTTTTTGTCCAATCCTAAATCAATACATGGGATGGGTTGATTTATTCAAACTAATAATACGATAAAACCATTTGTAATATTAAGCTTAAATGTATATTTGGTATCAGCTATATTTTTTGCAATTGTTGAAAATATTGTTCTTCACATTCAAAAGCACTATAAGCACTACAATATTTAAATGTTGGGACTACTTGATTCTCTTCATCTTCACAAGGGGTTACTCCTATTCATATTTTCAAAAATGGTCTCTTGTTATGTGTGAATGTAGTTATGATATGAAAGAACTCCATGTCGCTTAGGTCTGGATACATCGATCCTCTCTTCTTCATATTTTAAAGGATAGTTTTCAGTTTATTTCAACTTTACTCTTCATCTTCACAAGGGATTACAAGGTAACAACTTTAATTTTGTTCGACTTTCAATTTTTGCACAACTCTTCGTTTTTCACTTCACCTTTTTTTCCCCTTTCTAAAGAGGGAGTGGATTTTAATATTGTATCTATTTTCACTTCTTAGCATTAAATTGCGGAAGCCGTCAGAAATGTATCTATTTGTTGATGTCTACATTGCTAATTTAATAGTGTGGCATTAATGAGTAAAGGAAAAGCTCCTAAATAAAGGTTCGAATGTGAAGGCTCGTGGGGGTGCCACACCACCCACAAGCTTCGACGGGAACTCTCTCTCTATATAGAATTACTAGTTTCTTTGGGTGATTTTTCTAGCGTCAGGCACTCATATGTTTCTGTTGTATGGTGCATCATACATTTTTGAAGTGTTATGTGTTAGAACCTCAAATGCTTACATGTAGGTTATAATATAATGTTTGAAGACGAAGGTGTATTCTGTATCTACCTTCTTTTGCTCTAAGTTGCCTCTTCAGTTCCATTATAAGTTGTTGATTTTGTTTCCCCGTGATGAACGATGTGCTTGTTTTTCCTTTAGGTCTAGCAGTCGAGGAAACAGCAATAAGCTGCAAATTGAATTGTTTACCACCAAAACTCATACCTAAGTCGGTGTAATTCTATTTCAGAGGTCAGGAGTATATCAACAGTTTTCTTAAAATTGATATTTGGCGCCAAACATTCAACTGTGAGATGCACCTAAATCACCTAACATGTACTTCCCAGAATGTTCCTTGAGATTCTTGCTTTTTTTTCTTTTTAAGCAACTCCTACATATCAACCCCCAAAAGGTTAACGGTCCACATGCTAGACATTCCTCTGCCTCTGCTAACAGTATTACTTCTTCCTTGTTAAAAATAGTTTTACTTCATTTCTAATTTTCAAAAGGTATTACTGTCAATGATAACGGCTGTAATTTTACAGAGGTCACTTTCAAGCTTTTCAAACATTTCTTTTTCATAGGTTAGTAAAAAGTTTCATTCATCAAAATGGCACCAAGGTGGTGTTAGGAGATTACAGCAGGGATATTACAAAAACCTCAGTTCCTCTCTACTTTAGCATGTGAGGTAACTGAGGAACTCCAATAGACTATCTACATCATACACCTTCCGAGATTGAGCACTGTTTAACTTGGAATATAGTTTGATTCAAGTAGAGAGAAATGCTTGCATATTAGGGTGTCTCATTAGAAGTAAATGAGAAAATCAAAAGTTGCTAACAATGTCCCTTTCCCTTATTTGGCAAGCAAAACAGAAAGGGAAAGGAAAAAAACGAAAAACTGAAAACACATTTTCTAGAGGTGGCAAGTTTCACTCCTAGTAGGATGACAAAAGACATGAAATCTATTCGGTGAACTCATCCACAATAAATAATACTACTTAGCAATTCATCGATATATAGATAAGAAGGGCATGCCGGTGCAAAAAACATCCCGCATTCACGCAAGGTTCCAAGAAAGGGCCGGACCCCAAGGGTGTGATGTACACAGTCTACCCAAATACAAATACAAGCATTAGTAGTTGCTACAACGGATCATCCATATACAAACAATATCTTTGTTAGAACAGTGGAGCGGGGGCTAGCTAGCCCACACCTCAACTTGTTCCACGGGGTATCTGCTACCTTCCATCAACACAGATACCGAGTAACTCCATCCACCAAGACTTGGATAGATGGGAAGAAATCACCTAGTGTTTTTGCTTCACCGAATTTGGACCTAAGACCCTATGATTCTCAACCCACTATATTGACTATTAGAGGTCACACCATTGAGTGCTCATCCAGATACAATTTTTGTATCATACCATACAGATACAATATCTCCACCATCACATTCCTCGACCTACAATTTTTTTATATTCCTTTTGCACTAAAATCAAATGATTTTTTTATGACAAACTGAAAATTATCTTTCTTTTTTTGGATGACCATGGTGTTTGGGACAACTTGCGCACACCTCAACTAATGTCATGTGGTAACTGATACCTCAAATTTATCATTCATACTACTTCAAGCTTAAACAAGAACTAACGATATTTATGTATGGAGAGAGTACGGTAGGGCATACACCGAGTTCTTATAATAATTTCTCACCCTACCCATACACATGGCTGGTTCTGGAATTGTAATCTCACCTTCCCCTTACAAACTCATTTGGAGGCACCACAATGATGGAATTTTCACTGTTAGCAGAATATACAAAAGGGGACTGAGTGTAGCTGCAGGCAGGTCAACTGGACCTTGGAATACTATAGGGAAGAGTGTGGCTCCTAATAAAGTGAAATGCTTCACTTGGCTAGTAGCTAGGAAAGCATGCTTGACACATGAGGCATTGCAAAAAAGGGAGTCCATCATAGCATCTAGATGCCTCCTCTGCAAGGAGGCACTAGAAACCAACAAACACCTTTTCATGCATTGCAAAGTAACGACACAAGTTTGGGCTATGTTCACTTCCATTGCTGGAATCAACTGGATCATGCCTGAACATACTGCAGACTTGCTTAACTGTTGGATCAAAAGAGGAGGAAGCAAAAGCCAAAAAAGATGGTGGAGGACAGTCCCAGCCTGCATCTGGTGGACCATTTGGAAGGAAAGGAACCAGAGGATCTTTGAAGGAAAAGAATCCTCTATTTTGAAGATTAAGTGAAAAGTTATTACTTCACTAGGTTTTTGGTGTAAAGAACAGAGTAAAGAAGAGGAAATCCAACTAGTGGATCTTACAGGCTCTTTGTAAGTATCTCTTTTCTTTTTTGTAAACTTTTTGGAGGTGGCCAGCATAGCATTAATGCTGAATGAATACAATTTACCAATTTCAAAAAAATAAAATAAATTACAATCATGATACAAGTACAATACATGCAAATATTTACAGGTTGAATGAGAATCATCCCTATCTCCAAGCAAAGATAAATCTTATTTTCCTTTCAGTATAATGCATATTCTAGAAGTTGCCTTGGCATCCCAAGGGGAGGTACATCAACATACCTAGTGTGATCTCACTGGGGTTTGAGAATGGTAGTGCGTACGCAGTTTTGCCCCGATGTTGTGAAGGTAAAGAGGTTACTTTCAATAGACCCTCAGGCTCAAGTAAAGCATAATAATAACAAGTATAGAAAGGAAATACAGTAGTGAAGAAGCCATGGTAAAAAAAAAGTAGAAGAGAGCAGTAGCAACAACAAAAAATACGGTAATCGAAGTAGATGAAACAACAGGTGGTAATAAAACAAAGAATAAGATAGTAGAAAAGTAATAATTGGAACAATACTGATAAGGAAAACTAGTCAACGTTCGACTACCTATCATCCTTTTACGCCTAATCCTCGACCTCCATACCCTCTTATCTAAGATCATGTATGCACTAAGTTACACGTGTGTCATATCCTATCTAATCACCTCTCTGCACTACTTCTTAGGCCTACCTCTACCTATCCTCATAACTACCATAGCCAACGTCTCACATCTCCTCACTGGGGCATCTGTGCATCTCCACTTCACATGCTCTCACCTCGCCCGAAATTTCTTGGTTCCTAATCATATCTCTCTTAGTATGCCCACACATCCGTCTCAACATCCTCATATTTGCTACTTGCATCTTCTAGACACGCGAATTCTTGACCGGCCAACACTATGCCCCATACAACATAATTGGTTTGACAATCACTTTATAAATGTTACCTTTACCCCTTGGTGGCACATTATTATCACACAAGACATTGTATACATCGTCAGTCGCCCATTTCCTTGGATTATCGACCTGAACAACAAATAATCCAACTGCTTCTTTACGCATGATGTTTTCCCAGGCTTCTGCTCCGATCAGCTCACTATCCAAATATAAATATAAAATCCCTTTATTACTAGCAGCCTATTAACCCCTTCAGACTGAACTAGTCATGTGCAAATCCTATCTACAATTCAAATATGTGGCAGAAGATTTTTCAAAAGAAACATTCCAAACCATTTCTTTTTCATAGGTTAGTAAAAAGTTTCATTCATCAAAATGGCACCAAGGTGGCGTTGGGAGATTACAGCAGGGATATTACAAAAACCTCAGTTCCTCTCTACTCTAGCATGTGAGGCAACTGAGGAACTCCAACAGACTATCTACATCATACACCTTCTGAGATTCAGCACTTTTAACTTGGAATATAGTTTGATTCAAGTAAAGTTGAAAAGTAGAGAGAAATGCTTGCATATTAGGGTGTCTCATTAGAAGAAAATGAGAAAATCAAAAGTTGCTAACAATGTCCCTTTCCCTTATTTGGCAAGCAAAACAGAAAGGGAAAGGAAAAAAAAGAAAAACTGAAAACACATTTTCTAGAGGTGGCAAGTTTCTCTCCTAGTAGAATGATAAAAGACATGAAATCTATTCGGTGAACTCATCCATAATAAATAATACTACTTAGCATTCATCGATATATAGATAAGAAGGGCATGCCGGTGCAAAAAACATCCCGCATTCACGCAAGGTTCCAGGAAAGGGCCGGACCCCAAGGGGTGTGATGTACACAGTCTACCCTACTACAAGCATTAGTAGCTACTACAACGGATCATCCATATACAGACAATATCATTATTCGAACAGTGGAGCGGGGGCTAGCTAGTCCACACCTCAACTTGTTCCCCGGGGTATCTGCTACCTTCCACCAACACAGGTACCGAGTAACTCCATCCACCAAGACTTGGACAGATGGAAAGAAATCACTTAGTGTTTTTGATTTACCGGAGTTGGACCTAAGACCCTATGATTCTCAACCCACTATATTGACTATTAGAGGTCACACCATTGAGTGCTCATCCAGATACAATTTTTGTATCATACCATACAGATACAATATCTCCACCATCATGTTCCTCGACCTACAATTTTTTTATATTCCTTCTGCACTAAAATCAAATGTTTTTTTTATGACAAACTGAAAATTATCTTTCTTTTTTTGGATGACCATGGTGTTTGGGACAGCTTGCGCATACCTCAACTAATGTCATGTGGTAACTGATACCTGAAATTTAGCATTCATACTACTAACTTCAAGCTTAAACAAGAACTAACGATATTTATGTATAGAGAGAGTATGGTAGGACATACATCGAGTTCTTATAATAATTTCTCACCCTACCCATACACATGGCTGGTTCTAGGTAATTGTAACTCCTCACCTTCCCTTATCCGTGTTCCAAAATTACAATCATGATACAAGTACAATACATGCAAATATTTACAGGTTGAATGAGAATCCTTCCCTATCTCCAAGCAAAGATAAATCTCATTTTCCTTTCAGTTTCTTACTTCAACAGAGGTGCCCTTCGGTTTTCTTAAACCAGATAATGCATATTCTAGAAGCTGCCTTGGCATCCCAAGGGGAGGTACATCAACATACCTAGTTTGATCTCACAAGTGGGGTTTGAGAATGGTAGTGTGTACGCAGTCTTGCCCCGATGTTGTGAAGGTAAAGAGGTTGCTTTCGATAGACCCTCAGGCTCAAGTAAAGCATAATAATAACAAGTATAGAAAGGAAATACAGTAGTGAAGAAGCAATGGTAAAAACAAAGTAGAAGAGAGCAGTAGGAACAACAAAAAATACGGTAATCGAAGTAGAGGAAACAACAAGTGGTGATAAAACAAAGAATAAGATAGTAGAAAAGTAATAATTGGAACAATACTAACACGGAAAACTAGTCAACGTTCGACTACCTATCAACCTTTTACCCTAATCCTCGACCTCCATACCCTCTTATCTAAGATCATGTACATAGTAAGTTGCACGTGTGTCAAATCCTATCTAATCACCTCTCCGCACTACTTCTTAGGCCTACCTCTACCTATCCTCATACCTACCGTAGCCAACGTCTCACATCTCCTCACTAGGTCATCTGTGCATCTCCACTTCACATGCTCTCACCTCGTCCGGAATTTCTTGGTTCCTAATCATATCTCTCTTAGTATGCCCACACATCCATCTCAACATCCTCATTTTCGCTACTTGCATCTTCTAGACACGTGAATTCTTGACCGGCCAGCACTATGTCTCATACAACATAATTGGTCTTACAATCGCTTTATAAATGTTACCTTTAAGCCTTGGTGGCACATTCTTATCACACAAAACATTGTATACATCGCCAATCGCCCATTTCCTTGGATTATCGACCTAAACAATAAATAATTCAACTGCTTCTTTATGCGTGATGTTTTCCCAGGCTTCTGCTCCGATCAGCTCACTATCCAAATATAAATATAAAATCCCTTTAATACTAGCATCCTATTAATTATGTGCAAATCCTATCTACAAATCAAATATGTTGCAGAAGATTTTTCAAAAGAAACATTCCAAAGCTCTTAGACGAATAGAACAACACCAGTATTCAAAAATTAAGTTCACTTAAATTTTTTAAAAAGCATACAAGAAATCACAGAAGCATGAACAATAGATCTACCATTGTAATTTATAAGTTACTTACAGCAACTTAAATTTCAAACAATGTATGAGAGCATAAACAACTGAGAGATCAAGTAAATGTAACATAAAAATCAATATCTGAGAAAACAGAGCTCAATCACTACAAAGCAGCCAGTCTAAGCTATTTTCTGATAATGCTCAAAGTTAATTTCTAATTAAAAGGTTATGCAATACCTTCAAGATGAAATATAGCCTTCTGTCCAAGGCGCATCCTATGCTCCTGAAAGACACACAGAGATTTTCTTAAGGAAAGTTTTAAGCTATTTCTTTAGAAAACAGCAAACATTAATCCATGCACGAGAAAATTGCAGAAATATCAATACAGTAGAAGTACACATAATGTCATGGTGTTTGGGACAGCTTGCGCACACCTCAAGTAATGTCATGTGGTAACTGATACCTCAAATTTATCAGTCATACTACTAACTTCAAGATTAAACAAGAACTAACGATATTTATGTATGGAGAGAGTACGGTAGGGAATACACCGAGTTCTTATTAAACACAACTAAAAATGAAAAGTACTATAAGTTCTTTATACTCTTCCTACTAGCATAAGATTCTCTACTAGCAAAATAACAAAAACAGACAGAAAATTTCAAATATACTTCCTGTTCTTGGAAGAGACCATTATCTTTTCTTCTTATTCGTTTCTTTTGTATCCGAGACTAAGGCCTTGATGCTGAGTCGAGGCTTCGTAGTAACAAGTGCTCGTGGAAGAACTGATACACCAACTATGGCTGTCCTATCTGGTACTCCAGACAGTGGAAGTACCTCAACAAGCACACAGATCTGCAAAAGAGAAGCTACATTCAGTACATTAAAGATACAGAGGAAGTAAAACGCTAATAACTTGTCATTGACGACAAAATAGTTTTAACCTCTGGATCTTTCAAATCCACTATCGAATCTGGGACAACTTCTTTCACTGCTGCTGCTACGACACTAAAGCATTTGTTGCGATCCAACAAAGCAAATATATCAGGATCACTGGAAGTGTTTCTTAGATTCTTCATCTCGGTTTCTTCAATCCCTCTCCTGTTATACCCAACTGCAAACTATAATGTCATTAGTTCTACAAGTTATATAAGAATGATCGACCCACAGAGAGCAGAATGCTTGAGCTACTGAACATACTACTCAAATTCAATTCGATGTAATAGAAAAACAAGAAAAAAAGGTTGAGCTACTGAACGTAATACTCATGTAAGAGAACTTGGGATTAGCTGGTACCACAATGTTACGAAAGACAAGATTTACCTTAACAGTGTTTCCTGTCTCCTTCTGCCTATTGTTCATAAACTGCTCAACAAGCTTTGTCACAATCTTCTTAAGTTCCTTCTCATCTAAACAGCATGTACCTTGAATTGGTAATATCCGATTGCACCAACTGCACAACATGATAAAAGTCATGATCGTCTTAGTTTCTTCGGTATTAGAAGTAATCTTCGAGACAAGAAAGGATAGAAAGAAGAAAAGACAATTGTGTCCTACTATAATGAGAAAGACCACGAACATAACCACATAAATCAATATTACATGTAGATAAGAGCTCAAAAATTGATCGAGAGCAACTCACAGAGGAGACTTCAATATTCCAGATTCTAGGGATTGAAAAATTTGCGAAACGATGTCAACAACTGCTGGAGACTTGTCGAATGGAAATTTAAAGAGAACTAATCCACTTCTCGTTAACTTAACGAGTGAGAGAATGTCACTTTTCTCCATAGAAGTACCAGATTCTGCATGGGGAAAACAAAGAACTGTTTGACACTTCCTAGTAAACCTTTGTATCAGTAAGTCCACATAGATATCAACACTACAACATACCCAGTGTAGTACCACAAAAGTGGAGTCTATGGAGGGTAGAGTTTGTGCAAATCTTACCCCTACCTCAGAGGTAGAGAGGTTGTTTCAGATAGACCCTCCGCTCAAGAAAAAACAATCAAAAGCAGTCCCGAACTAAAAGTAACGGAAGTACAAGAAACAACAGATAATAACAAAAACAACAAATAGTAACAAAACATAAACTACAACAAAACAATACGATAATTGAGGTACAAGGAACAACACATAGTAACAACAATCGAAGGACAAGAAACTGTAGGGACAATACTACGACTCTAATATGAACGGACCGCAAGACAACACCCTGCTTCCACTAATCTTCTGCCCTAATTTGTGTCATACACACCCTACTATCAACACTAACAAAAAAAAAAGGCCACACAGATATCAAAATGTTGAAGCATTAATACCCAAATTCACATGTTCATTAGCTGCACCTTCTCTTGATCCTTTACATTCTGCATTAGCATCATCCATGCATGTTTTCCTTCGCTTAGCATCATGATTTGAAAGAATATACTGACAGGCAAACAGCAACAACTATATTTAGCATTCTTTCCAACACAAGGGTCACAAAGATAATTTAACACCAACTTATAGGTGCAATACAAAATAACATGGATTTTTAATGGAAACTTAAAGATCATTTGAATAGAAAGGAATAAGGTTTCCATAGCCAGCTGTAAGTCACCAGAAAGGTGCATATTTCAGATCCAATGGAAAAACAAAATCAAAGGTCACTTGTCCAGAACTTTTTTGAAACAAAATAAATAAAAGAATTGAAAATACCAAAAAAAAAAAAAGGTAAACAAATAACCTTTTCAAGGATACTTATAGCTTCTTTCGTTGCACTTTTTTCCCTCTCTGAGGACAAAAGGAAAAAACTCTTAGGAATACCAAAGAGTAAATAAATAAACTTTTTGTATAATGACATGCTACGCTATAAACAGTAGCTGTGATTATCAGGCAAGTAATGGAGTTGTTCACTTATCCATTTTAAGAAATAAGTTCAAAGTTTAAGAAAAGAATCCTACCTTTAACTAAAATCCAACACAGGATTAGACTTTTTAGTCATAGAGCACTAAAGACACTTTTTTTTTAAATATCGTGGTGTTTGGATCAAATTTTGCGGACCTCGACTAATTTCAAGGGATACCTCCTACCAACAATAATAATCAGGTGACTCTGTCCACCAAAGACAAGGACATATGGAAGAAATCACCTAACATTTTCTTTCTTTGCTGGGATTTGAACCCGAGACCTCATGAGATTCATTCTTTATCTAAGGCGGAACAAATCGATAGTCCCTAAAACTTGCCAGTTAATTTCAGTTAGACACTCGAACTACAGGTTGTTTCGATTGAGCACCTAACTAGATGATGATGTGTTCCTACACTTCCAACTTAAAGTTTGGAAAAACTTTTGCGCATGTTGTCAAGCGCCCATTCCACAAATAAATCAACCGCTTGAAGCATCCCTTACTTATATGCATTAGTCTCAATAAGCCGTAAAACCTCATGTTTGTTCAAATTACGCTGATTTGTTAAATTAAAGGAGGTAATATATTATAGTGGTTAACTTATCTACGACCTACGTAATAGGCGGTTGAGAACACGTGAAAAAAATCCAAAATTTGAGCCGAAAGTGTCTAGTAAAGTATATTTTACAACTTTCTCCTTGAGAATAGTAGATGATTTTTAATGAACTTCATACTAGGAAGCAAAAGCACACCAACATAACAGTGTAACCAACAAGCTCCACAAGTTGCTTAACTTCATGAATTTAAGATATTTTCGCTTTCTCACCTCTTCTATGTTCTACAAGCACTCAAACATTCAAGCTCAAGGTCCATTCCATCTTTAGGCCCAAATTAATGCCATGTGTCAAGTGACATGACAGTCCTGTCAAATTCAAGGCCAACAAGATAATGTCACATGTTCAAAAGATGTGGCCCAAAAACGAAGCCCTTTAACTTTGAACAAACGGTACCCAACTAACAACTAGTTTTTGAAGAAATTTGCACAATAACTACCTGAAGAGGGTTCAGGTACCTAAAGGTAGCTTTTTAACAGACAAATACTACCACATAAACCTTTCCAAAGTTTAAGCAGCTGCTAAAAACAAAAAGAATAAAGAGAAGTGGACACATCTTAGCTAGAAAGGTTACATTCTTTTCCAGTGTAAGAAGGAATTTAGTGAATCTTCATTCACCCGGCACACCATTTGCCACACAATATCAACTACCAAACTCATTTATTTGAAAAGCTAAATCAATTTCAATCAATCAACTATTCCTCATTTCAAAATCAGTTGGGATCAATTATTCCTTGGGGTACCTGCTATCTCTCACTAGCACAGGTAACGAGTAACTATGTCACCTACTTGGACACATGAGAAGAAATCACCTAGTGTTTTTGCTGATATTTGATCTTTAAGAGCTCATGATTCTCAGCTCGCGACACCATTTTTTTTCAATATAAGAAGAAATCTACTGAATCTTTATTCAACAGAACACCATTTTCCACACAATTCCAGTCCCTTAACAGATATACTTGAAAAGCTAAATCAATTTCAATCTATCAACTATTCCTCAATCCTAAACTGTCAGTACCCTAACCATCCAATCAGCTGAATTTTTTCAATCCAATACAAGTTCAGCAGAGGTTCTAAAATAAAAAAAATTGAAAAATCTTTTAATCCCAAATACTCAAGAAATTGAAAAATCGAAGTAAGGAAAACTGACTGATTGGGCATGTAATGAGAAACCCAGAATGCGAATGGCGGAGTAAGGAAGAAGAAGCGTTGTAATCGAAACGAGGGATGCTTATCACAGCAGAATGCTGCTCCCATGGCTTCATCTCTTCAATTTTTTCTCCTTCTGCAGTTGTTTTCCCTTCATCTTCCGCCATCTTTTTCTTCTTCTGGTTTTCTGCCGGCGGTTCTGAATTAACCCTTTGCTCCATTTCTCCTATAGTCAATCAACTACTCCCTTCGTCTCACTCCGTTTTTCCGTCTTAATTTATATTATGTGAAACAAAATGTATTTTTAAAATTTATGATCTAAAATAAGTTATTTATGTGGTTATAATATAATTATTTTTTTATTGAAAAAAGGCTCAAATATGAAGTTTCATCTAACTTATTTTTAATGACATATTTGAACATTTTTAATGACGTGATCGAATTATAATTGATCACGTATAAAAAGTGAATTTGCAAAATCAATATTATTTTTAATTAAAAAATAATGGTGTGGATGAACGTTTTGTCAAACGGAGTTGCATAGATAAACCAATTTTTTTTTAACAAATAGCATATATGATCATTTTCTCAAAGTTCAATGACATATTTGATTCTTTTCTTTATTTAAATTAAGAATAGAATAAAAATTTTAAAGTCAAATTATTATTAAATATAGAAATGTGATATTTTTTTTAGAATTGGCTAAAAATAAAATTAAAGTTATATAAATTGATTTGAGGTGAATCATATAAATTGAGGCACACGAATAATTATTTTCTGCATTTTATATTTAAAAACAAAGAGATGTGTTTTAATAAACATTTAGTGATAGTTCGAATACGAAATTTGCATATATTATAATTTAGATATGAAATTCATAAAAAACATTATACTTTAAGTGTATTTTTCATCATTAATAAAATAATTTATCGTCACACAAAAATCGATAATTTACTTTAAGTCACAAAATTCAACTATAGTTTTCTTTCTTAAACTCCAACTCCATATAAAGTGAAATTATTTCATATACAATGAGCGAAGGAAATATTAATTTAAAATGAGACCATAAAAAGTTGAAGGTCTAAAGCCACTGCTTTCATCGGGACAATATTCACATAAAATGAAATTTTACGCTTTTACATAACATAGTATAATACAATAAAATTTAAATTCAATCCAAACAAATACAATACAATATATTACAACAGATAATAACCATTCAAACTAAAAAAAAAAAAATTGAAATCAAAAGTTGACAATAACATTAATCATAGCAACCATTAACTCCACAAGAAAAAAGAACAATTCTATTTCTTGAGGTTCAAATGGTCGATAATTTTATTTTTTTATTTCATGACATTAATTCATATAACATAGCAAAACACTTATAATTAATAATAACTCCAAAAAAAAAATCTTAATTAATTAACATTGTTTGGTGCAGAAGCAACAGTGACGGAGTCCACCGCAATGGCCGCTGCTAAACCTCTCCGTACTGCAAATGAAACTACACTTCCACTTATTGAAGCATAACCCCTTGAACCGGTGGCTCTGCGACTCGCAAGTTCTCGCCTCCGCTACTATCCCTGCATATTATTTAACGTTACAGACAAATTCAAAATTTAGAGTCACATTGGTATGTCTAGAGTGAAGAATATATAATTGAGTAAATATACCTATGTTTATTTTAATAATTTAAATATTTAAATGAGATGATAATTCAATTTAAAATGGTTCTATCAAAGTAGTTAGAGTCGTGAGTTCAAGCCTCACTTTGAATTTATTATTAAAAAATATTCTACATGCTTCATGAAAAGCTTGCCGAGAAGATCATTATATTAAAATCGTGAAAGCTAGATAAACTTGTACGTACATCGACTAATTTAAAGGAATAGCTATCACAATCCATCAAAAACAAATATCAAATAACTCTTTTCGACTAAGACTACAACATATAGAAACATCACCTAATATTTTTTTATCTCGAGAAGATCATATATAATTGAGTATTTAAACTTTTAGAGGTGATACTCCGACGTCAACCACTAGTTTTAAAATGTGTCTGATCTTACTATATGTTTAATATTTTAACTTTTTTTTAATATGTATAATTCAAAATGAAAACAATAAATTCTATTAACATCTTAAATCAGTCTCTTGAGTAAACATACTACGTAGTAATTAACAACCGGTAAACCATGGTCCTTATAAGTGTAGTACTCTTAATTTTGAGTCATAACAAAAAAAAAAAAAAAAAAACTAAAACAAAGACTTTTAAAGCTCTTAATTTTATATGTATATTAAACAGTGATTAGCGACAAATCATATTTTGTCGCTATTTAACGTGCACTTATTTTCTTTCCAATGCAAAAGATTATTAATAATTATAATTGCAAATTAATTATTGCATCAATAACCTAAAATGTTCTTTGATACATGCTTTAAACTGTCAACATTTTTGCAATACCTCTTAATATTCTTTCTCATCAGAGCTACTCAGTGAATAAGTATCACAAAAAACAAGGAGTCATTTACATTATGATGATGCTAAGACAAACCAAGCTTCAAGGACTTGTTGCACGCTTTTGTATACACTTCATTGTTTATTGTAGTTTCAGATTTTTAAATGTAGGACTTTTTGCAAGTATCAATGTCTCTATTAGTTATAAGTGGAAAGTGTAATAGTCTGGATTTGTAGAGTTTTGATCAGGATCGCACATTATTTTGATGTTGCTATTCGAAGAGTTAGCATATTGACAAGTTTGCTTGAAATTATATGCCCATGTGTAATATTTTTAATCATTTTCTTCAATAATAGGTGGTGAAATTAAAGTTTGAATGACTATGCTACTAAGGATAGTATTGGTTGCAGGTTGTAAATGAACTCCTAATCTTTAACTCTTACATTTGCCTATGTCATATCACCAAGAATTTTGAATTTTATGTGTTGGCTCATTTGCACTTTGAGCCCCTATTTCGTGCTGCTCTTCAATTATGTCTCTCCTAAGAAATCATTTTCTAATGCAACATAAATTTATATTTTCGTGTCATAATATCTTCCAACTTAATGTCGACATAACTTCAGCTTCTAAAGTACTTATTTTCGACTAGACTTAATGTCAGACAAATATATATGTATACCAACATATATACAATTATCTGATAGATATACAACTACAGTTCGCCTCTCTCCACTCCTTATCCTCTCTCGCTCGTCTCTCTCCTCCCTCTCCCAATCTCACTCGCTAAATATGGAAATACATATGTATACCAGTTACTTATATACAATTATTTGACATATATACATATACAATTCGCCTCTCTCCTTCCTCTCCCAATCTCACTCGTCTCTTTCCTCTCTCTAACATGTAACTACGCATCGTAATTAGCAAACTATAGTTATGAAGCATAATTAAGTTATTTTTGAGTGACTATATGCGAAAATTCCTCAATTTTTTTTATAATAATTGATTATGTATTTTTTTTTTATAGTTTTGAAATAATTTTTGTATTTGAATGTACTGCTATTTTAGAAGTGAGTTAGAAAATAAACTATAAGTTGTTTTCTAAATTTGCAACATAAATATTTAAATTTTCACATTCTAATTTCGACAAAAAAGAGGGATGCAACACGAGAACTTCTCAGGTGTCATCATCCTAGTACTACTCTCGCGCAAGTACACTTAACTTTGGATTAAAATTTATTTTGAAGAAAATATGAATCGTAATTTTTATAGTCAAACAAATAACTTCAAAGCTAAATGAAATGAGCGACCGCACAAACATTTTTTTATTTTTTTTTTAATGTCAACAAAAAGAATACAGAGTTGCTAAATAAAATTTTCTTCGTTTTTGAATGTTTGGGTGAACCTTACCATTGACATATAGTAGAATCCCACCATTTACATCTATGGTCTACTATATTAAAAATATATTTTTACTTTTACTTTTTACTTTTTAGCATATCATGAAATTTTTTTTATTTTCTATATTTTATCCTCAACATTAATTACTTATTTCAAATTATTTTCAAGGTTTATCATTATATATCAATTCATATGATTATTGTTGTAGAATAGTCATATTAATCATAACTTAATCATAACTTAAGAGACATAAAATTTTAAGTGGACAAATGAAAACAAACGAAATAAATTATAAATATACATGGACGCCACAATTGCAAGTAAGATGATAATATTCAAGTGAGCCCCATTTTTTATTTAATGCATAATTGTTTTGTATTTTGTATCAATTGTATTCGAAATACAACGAATACAACTGTATTCATCCTCTCTTATATTGGATAAAATTAGGAGTGAACGAGCGTGTCGTGTCGAATATGAATCGATCGAAAATGAGTGGAACAAAAATGAACAAAGTACTCGGCTAGACTCATATTTTAAATGATTAAAAATGAGTTACCCAATGAATAATATGGATACCCATATTATAGTAGGGATCTAGTTAATAGCTTTAAACACAAAACCTTTTTAAAGTTTTTTTTATCACACCACACTTCCTACCAGCCGCCTCTCCCAAAAAAATGTAAAAAGAATGTTAGTTTATTTTTTAATAATAAAAAAAATTAAAGTTTTTTTTTATCATCCCACCCTGCCCCTACCATCCCCCCCAGCTCTACTAGACCCCGCACCCATTTTATAAAAAAAATAATTCTTTTTAGATGTTTTTCTTACCACCCCATCCTCGAGTTTTTGGCTAAAAACATCCTTAAGCTATATCCTCAATTTAAATTACATCTTTAAATTATGCTTCTAAACAAAAAAAAACATCCTCCAAGTATCTAAAACTTAACAACTTTCATTTCTCTATTAAAATTTGTCAAAAAATTAGCGAATTCCACACAAAAACATATGCAATTCATACTATTCTCATAAAAAAATTCTATAATATTATTACCGGTTGGAAAAAACATCCAAAATAAAAATAAAATTGAGACTCATGTTTACTGTTAAAAAAAACAATGTTAGGACGGTGTTAGTCTACGAGGAGACATGATTTGCTCTTCTCCTTTACCAACTGAATGAAGTTGGAGCTTAATTTCACACCATCTTCACCTTGTAAAGTCAAAATGTCGTTAGATTTGGAACATATTGATAATTGAGGTGATCAAGATTCAACTAATTTTGATCACTACTAACTTTCATTTTCAATTATTAGAGTAAAAGTCTCCGATTGACACCACTTTTTGCAGATTCAATGAAAGAAAACATTTCCATTGATAATTCTTTGATATCAAATCAAATGAAAAGTAAATAAAAATAAAATTGTTAATTAAAAGGAAGACAACGCAGAACGTTGTTACTAAAAAAAGTTATAATATTATTTTAGATGTATGTAGAATGAACATAATTGGTTTATTGGGGTGATTTAAGGAGTTTAATTTGTTGAGAGTAGTGTGAACCGTACATGTTGTTGTGAAGAATTTTTTAATTTTTGACAAATTTTAACAAAAGGATGAAAGTTGTCAAATTGTAAATAATTGAGGGATGTTTTTTGTTAAGAAAAATAATTTAAGGATGTAGTTTAAGTTGAGGGTATAGTTTAAGGATGTTTCTTTTAAGAATGAACATTTTTTACCCATTTAACTACCCGCTTTTAAATGGATAGTAGGAGTATTAGTCATTTTTATCCATTTTAAATGAGTTGGGTACTCAACCCATTTAAAATGGATAAATATGAGTGGATACTCATAAATTAGAGAACATTTTAGAAATAACAAACATAATAGACATAATAAGGCTCTATAACTATAGTTTCGATAATTGCGCATCATAGCTCTAATTCCGTTTGCTATGGAGGTTGTGTTTTATATAGTATAACTTACATAAATCCCATAGTATAAGGACCTAAATTACATTCTATCCCTACTCTTTTTCAATTTACAAAAATCCCTGAAAATCAGTGTTTTCCGGATACATAGCAAAGAAATCGGATACATTAAATCTGATACATTAAAACAAAATCAGTTACACTTTTAAAGGAAAGAAAATATAAAATTGATTGTGAGTCCCCAAATCACGCTAATCTAATTGATTTCAATCTCTCCCAAATCTTAACAGATCCAATCAAATAAAAATTCAAATTTTCTTCTCTCAATTCTCTTGCAATCACGCCGATTTGCATTAGCCAAGATTGCCAACAGAACCAACAAGAAGATAGTTGAAGCGTAATCAAAACAAAGAATGGTGATGGACGATCTTCCAAAGACGGTAGACGAAATTCAAGTGGCTAACCTTGAAAGCTCAGAATGGAAACTCAAGAAATAGAAATCAGAAGAGAAGGAGTAGAGATATTGATCAAATTTTCTCCACTCAAGGGGTTCTCCATCTAATTGAACTTTTTGTTGCACATGTCTTCATGTTGGTTAGTATCCGCTGCTATATTTGTGTTTTCAAGCAGCGGGAGTTTGATCTACACTCCTTTGTCATTAGGAGGTTTTCTTCAACAAAAAAAGATTTGACATTCAGGAATCTAGAAAAAATATGATCCTGAATTTCCAATGTATAAAATAGATCAAAGCTTTAATTTCATAGTAAAATAGATCTGATAAACAAAGGTATGGAATTACATATATTGTGTTGTTAATTCGATTTTTGATTTGTGTTTTCGAGATGACTATATCAATAGTAATATATTAGTATTTATGTATCTTGTAAAAATTGATAAGTATTATATTTCTATTAATTAGATACATTAAATAAGTAAATTTTACGTAAAGTGTTTGCTTAGAGTTTGACACATTACTGTGTGATACATGTAGTATTAATTTAAATTATTGTGTCATGACCAAATATTTAGCATGATACATTACTATTTTTGTATCTTATTGTGTTTGTGAAATACTATACTTTATAGATGATACATTATACATGTAATTTGTTGTAAAAGCATCGAAATATTTAAGAATAAGAGTATGTATCAGATTATATTTATATGTTGTACCTGATATTAAGTATAAGTTAGTTGTCTGATTGTTTGTGATTGATACATAGAAATAATTGTTTTATGGAATGTATCACTAATTTCTTTAATGTTAACAGGTTGTTGCATCATCTAAGTTTCTTTATTCGGTCTATAATTCTGGAAGAAGATACATTGTTTGACTTGAAAGATAAATATGCAATTGTCGAAGATTTCAAGTTGATAAGATACATTTTTTATATATAATGTATCATTTTGTAGTTGATTATAATGTATCTAATACAATAAGGTTGTGAAAGAAGGGTGTACGTAAGCTGAAATAATTTGTATCTATAAATGTATCATTTTGTAGTTGATAATAATGTATTTGATACAATAAAATTATCAACTTTTATGTATTTATGTATCATGCCCATAAAATTGTGCATGATACATTACTATTTATAACTTTAACTTCAGGGTAAAAGATATCTGGTAATGAAAGATATGGAATTACATGTATTGTGTTGTCTAGTCGATTTTTTAATTTATGATCTCGAGATGGATATATTACTCATGATACATTACTATTTCTAAAATATTTAATAGATTGATAAGTACTGTAATATTTTAAAAAAAATTATTCCCATTATTCCAAAAACTTCTCAATTTTTGAATCAAACTTGTAGACAAATTGAACTAATACAACGTGAATGAGTCTGCAACTAACTACAACTAAGTTATCAAGTATATACATGAATGAATCAACAATCAAGTTATCAAGTACATTATGTTTCAATAAAGAGACCGGGAATAACAGATTCAATAATTTTTTAAGATGAAAAACTAAATTTTTTTAAAAAGAAATTGAAAATTGAAGTGATGAAAAGAAATCTACATCTAGAATAACTTGAAATTATTAATTGGAAAGAGAAAAGATTTGAAATTCAAAAATGGATTAATGTAGGTAACTGTGGAGAGATTTGTGGCGTGAAAAAAGGAAGGGAAATCATGGCTATTAGATTTCAAATTAATGTATCCGAAAAAAGGAATGATGAGAGCAAAAGAAGGGATTTTTGATATTTTCTGAAATGGTAGGGAAAATAAGAAAATATGATAATAAATGATGTGCAGTTAGGTAATTTATCCTTTTATATATTTCTGCCAATTTGTATATTTCACTTGCGAATATATAAATAGGGTTATACGTATATATGAATTCTGTATTTATACATTTAGAAAAATTTTAGAACTTCATTTGTATATTTCGCTTACCAATATACAAACAAGGTAATTTATTATGATTTTTTCATAAATCGTATACAAATATCTAGGGTAAGCATATATAAAATTCTGTATTTATACAAATCAGGAACCGAATTATATAATTCTTCATTTATACAAATCAGACGAATTATACAAATAAGACGAATAACAAGATAGGGCGTAACGGTAGTTGCGAATTAGAATTTCCCTTAACAGTAGCTATAACATTTAATATGGTTTAAATGTTTGTTATTCTATACAATTTTTCCTATAAATTACCTATTCTGCCACCCCTAAACAAAGAAGATGAACGCATATTGTATTCGTATGAATACAAATACATATATAATTTTTCGAACACAATTGATGTAAAATATAAACTCTTACCTTATTTGATTGAATACAGTGCTACATAATACATTTGAATAAATTTCTTGTTAATGTTCGAAGAGAGAGAGGGGCAAGGGAGAAATTTTCTATAAAAACAACATAATAATTTTTTGTAATTTTTAAAAAATTATAGCTATTTTCTATAAATATATTGATATTTTTACCTTATTCCATAATTTCTCTTAAATTTTAACTGTACCGTTTTACGGGTAAACATCCTAATCTAGCACTAGCTGCTGTTCACTTATAATATCTGTATACTTACTTCCCTTTCCTGATCTCCCTACTTGGTTAAAATCTTATGTGATACTTTTTATTATTATTTCTTCTTGCAAGAACAACTTTTTAAATATTTGATAATACTTGTTATTAATACATTTTTATTATTATAATTATAGAAACCTCATGACAACTTTTAAATTATTTTAAGAACTTTATCGAGTCAAATATAATCACATAACTAAGTCAGAGGGCTTGTTGCACACTCTAGAGAGGTGACTAGTGACCATTTCAAAACCCTAAACTATGGAGGTGTTTCCGTGAAGGAAAATAATTTTTAGAAAAATATGTGGATTTTTTAATTTACTTATTCTTTTTGTGTTCCATATATAAATAAAAAATATTACTCTTAAAGTATTTGTTTATAATATAAATAAATACTATAATGAAGTGGTTAAGAGGTGCGTGACGGCTACAGAGGTGGGCTGAAAATGAGGAATCTTAAGAGGGTGAGGATGGCCTTGAAGAAATAATTTTTAAATATTTGATCAATTGAACATAGAAAAATTAAAAAATATTTTCCAAAAAATATTTTTCTCCTTACCGAATACACCCTATGTTTATAGTTTTTCATAGAGTCAACTAGTAATAGCAGTAGCATAATTTTACCAAAATGATGAGATGCACTATATATATAGGTTGATATTGGTATGCAATTTGATATGGAATTACCAGTTATTTTCTGCTTTTATTCTTGCATAATTAATCTCAACATTACTAATACATCCTTTAATGTTAAAGGTATAATTCAATTTGCTTGACATGACAATCTCTAGTAGTGACTTCAATTTTCATTTTTTATTTCCTTTTTTCATTTTTGCTACTCCCTCCGTCGCATATTAGATTGGCATCTTACTAAAAATGTTTGTCCCATATTACTTGAGCACTTACTAAATTAGGATAGAATTAATTAATTTTTTTCCATTTTACCACTATAATTAATACTTCCTAGATTACTACAATTCCTATTTTTTTCCATTAATTTTAATGTGCATTGATATAAACAAAGGGAAAAATAATAAAGTCTTCCAATGTGTTAATGATTTTTTAATCACCGTGTAAAATTGAAAGTGCGCATCTAATATGGAATGGAGAGAGTAATAGTCTTGTGCTTAAATTATAATTCAAATATTAATTAAATAAAAGATAAACCAAAAATACAAGAAATCAGGAGAAACGTAAAGAAGGTGTCCAAAAGTTGTGGAATATTTGAATGATACTTTTTTCTTTAATGGATAAACCGTTGTTGGAATAAACAAAAATGATAACAAAACATATGTTGTAGTGATTGTTGCATCCAGCACAAGTAATTTGACATTTTCGTCCAATTGCCCACTTGCATTCACATATACACCTTTAAATGTTTACTAGACACAAATGTCCGTGCTAGTAGGAGTTTAATATCTGTTATTTTTTTTGTCTCACTTTATGCGATATAGATAAAATTTAGAGAATCAATTAAATTTTAATATGATTTTTAAATATTTTAAGTTTTTTAATTATTGTAATTTATAGTACTTTTTACGTAATTTTTAAATAATATATGTTACTTCTCTTGTCCCAATATATGTAGCACATATAGAAATTCAAGAGTCAATCAAATATTGTTAATTATTGAGATTTACAATACTTTTTACGTAGTTTCCAAATTAAATAATACGTGTTACTTCTTTTATCTCATTTTATGTGACACAAATAGATTAATTTTATGAATCAATCGGTTTTTTTATAAGCAATTGAATTTTTTAGATGATTTTTTACAAATATTTTAATTTGTCAATTATCATGGTTTATAGTATTTTTACGTATTTTTTTTAAATATATAAAAAATTAAAAAATAAGACAAACAAATTAAACGAAAGAAAAAAAAAAGGCAAATATATATGTAAGTGTGGAACTACACAGGTGTTACAGACATGTTAACCGTCATCTATGTGGTTATCCACACGTATATATAAGTAGTAGAATCAACTCAACATAAGTCGTGTTGCGGCCCCTTAAAGTTGTTCGCATAATTCACTTAGACATATTAACTAGGGATTGTACATATTGAGCATTTTTACCGTTCAAAACATGTACCTATTAAATACTTTTTGGTGACATGGCTTCATGAGTGTATTACACATCTAAAGAAGTGCGTGAAACCAGATATGTTTTTATGCAGACCAATCAAAAATGGACATCAACATTAGAAAAATTATAACTTGGACATATAAAAAAATTTAAAAAAACCCTGGTATCATCTTCCCCAATTTGTCTTCCCTGACTACTCAATCCAATATTGTCATCAAGCGAATTCCTTTCGTCACCATCCCTCGACATACCTCTTTCCCATCTATTTCTTCATTTTTGGGAAAAGGCATAAGTTACCCCCTCAATTTGTGCCGAAAAGTCAGTTACACACTCAAACTATTGTGGCGACCTATTACACACCTAATCTTGTTCAAAGTGATATTAATAGAGGACAATTTCATTCTGTAAAAAGAAGTGTTGTACACGCGTTTTTATACATAAATAATATTTTTTTAATTCTAAAAACCTTTATCTCTTGATATTTTCTTCAATTTTGCAAAAGAATAAAGATTTGGGCATCTTCCTCCTCTCTCCATACATTTCTCTTTTTAAAATCTATTTCTTTTTCTTCTCCATTGTTCATAAATTGAAGGAAAAAATAAAAATTTGAAGAGAAAATAGGAGTTAGTAAGTCAATTATGAAGTTAAGAGATGTTGGCGATAGGCGATGGGCAACACCATTGTTGCCGGTGGAACAAATAAAATTTTCAGATCTGTAAAAATCTTGATAACTAATATGTAAATCAAGCATTTCATTAGTATTCTTTGTGTGTAATGATTGATCAAATATGCTATTGATGATTTGAGACATAAAATGGACATTGTGGTGATTGTAGGTAGTGCTCCGGCGAGAATAGAGAAGACAAAGATGGAGAAATCATTTTCTTCGATGAACTTTTGATAAATTTAGGCAATATAATCATGAATTTTATGCTTAAATGTTATAAGATTTTCAATAGAAATCATTATCTTTCTCGTAATTATTTTTCGATAATCTTCTCCAGTGAATCCTCCGGCGAGTTCAAACGGAAAAATCATGAATTTTAAGTTGAAAATTATTAACTTTTCTTTGGAAGTCTTCATATTTTCCACACCTTTCTATTTCTTTTTATGAGTTCCTCTTTAAGGATAGAATGTTGGATGTGCTTCCATTGTTCAAATCTAGTGATTCCTTATGAAGAAGAACAACTCAAAATTAAGAAAAATGTAAATGCTTTAAAGAAATTGGGGCCACGAATAAAAAGATTAAAAAGAAGAAAATTGAAATAATTAATATATTAAAAATTATACTCACACATATATTATTAGTGTCATGTGTTCAAATTTTTCATTCTAACATATATTTTTTTCTTCTCATGCACCTTAAGGGAGGTGAACACACTTTCTTTGTCATGTCACGTTTTGAGGGGGTATTAATATCACTTTGAACAAGATTAGGCGTGTAATAGGTCGCCGTAATTGTAACATCTCGCAACTAGAAAGAACTAGAAAGAAGTTTAAAATCTGGAAATAGTTATTTTTGGAAAGTATAAGGAAATCTGGAAAATTGTAAGTAAGTTAAAGTTGAGTTTTTGGTCAACTTCAGATGGCCATAACTACTAGCTCAGGATGAGTTAGGTGTATTTCCAGATATGGTTGGGAAACTCTTGGAATGATCTTTCCAACGCCGCCAAGTTTGCGCGATTCCGAGTTCGTATGAGCAAGTTATGCCCTTTGGAAGTTGGGTAGTTGGATTAAGGAAATGTCCAATCCGGAAATGTAAGGGGTATTTTAGTCTTTTCACTGCCCTATTATTTTAATCTAATTTTAGGAGTTTAATATGGGTCAATTCAGAACTTAGTCAGTTTTAGAACTTGGGATTTCACGCTAGGGCTAAGGAGAAAGGAGAAGAGAAAAGAAGAAGGAGAAAAGGGCAAATTCATCAAGATCGATCAAGGAACTTGGTGTTTCGCCAAGGATTTACTTCTATCAGGTATGTGAGGCTCTCATAATGTTGGGATCATTCTCCCACGTGCCAAGCATATTTATTTAAGTTTGGATTCGTCCTAAAAGAATTTGAATATTGATGATCTTGATACTTATTCTTGAGTTCATATATTGTTCTTGAATTTGACTGAGCTGGGAAGTTTCTGAGTTCGTTACGTCGCATTATATGGTCGTTTCAAGTTAGTTGTTTTGGTACATTGTTGGGTATCTGTATCTAAAAGTGATTTACGAAAAAGAATCGAGTTTGGGTGGATTGGGGAAGAAAAACGAAGAAGAAATTTCGACGGGCGAAATCTGAACATGAGAGCGCGTCGCGCAACCTTTTCCCATAATTGAAATTTCAGCTTCGCGTCGCAGAGCTGACACGAGGTGTTCTGCCTCAAAAGACGTTTTCGGAACCAAAATTAAATTATGCCTGTGCGTCGCAGACTCACCTTCAAATATTGATTTTTGGTTTTTTTTCTTCTCATGTTTAGCTATCTAGAATCATTCCTAAACAACATGAGATCTTTCCAAACTCAAATCTTAATCCTTGAATCCATATTTCAATTCAAAGTCAAGTCAAGAACTGTTAAGATCAAAGTCAAGAGAAGTCAAGAGTCAAGTAAGAGGAGTTCATTTCAAGTTTTCATAAGTCTTTTACAAACATTTTAACTTTGTTTTAAGACTTAAGTTTTGAGTTCAGCGAAGAGTAAAGTTGAAGTTCTTTTCTTCAAAGAAGTATATGGGGACTATGTATTCCCAAAAATATTTTAAAATGTTTTCACATTTTAAATAAAAGCGGAAACTGAGATTTCCAAAGAGCTTCCGGGCTAGTTTTCAGAAAAGAGTAATAGCTTTCTAAATGAAGCAAGCAGGGAAACTGAGATTTCCAAGATAGCCTTCGAGCTAAGTTTTTGAACACTAATCTCAAATCACAGAATAAGTATGTTTTTAAAACATAAGAGCCAGTATATTTTGGGAGTAGTATTGAGCACCGAATTTGGGATGAGCATGAGTTTAGATAACTTACGTCACCATTGAACCATGTAGCCACCATGGGTAGAAAAGGGTCATACTTTTTAGATGAATACTTTTCGAAATAGACTAGTGGATCCATTAGGCAGTTCAGGTTCTATACCTTTGGCCGGGTGTAGGATGCGTTGGCAGTGTGAGGTAGATCGATGTATGATCACTATAGCTCTTATGTGATGGTTGTCGGTTAGAAAACTCCCACATAAGTTATTGTATTTTTATATACATCAGTTTTATTGTATTTTTACATACATTTCAGTATTTTTGTTGTATCCTTGTACATACACAGAGTTGACATCATGTTTTTAAACCGCTTTTCTTTATATTGCACTTGTTTAAACTGCTTTATATTGAAATGAGTTCAGTAAGTATTCATGAGTTGAGAAGAGCCAAGGTAAGTGTTTCTTTCAAATTCCCTTTCAAGCCTATGTTTGTTAGCATTCAACTCGCATACTCATACATTCAATGTACTGATGCCA
>NW_006239052.1:1501455-1511569 GCF_000226075.1 Solanum tuberosum
ATCTATTTTTATTACTTTCTAGTTAGTTCATTAGGATGTTGTGGGGGTTGTCCCAACATCCATCTCAGTTGTTTTAGAGGCTTCATAGACAGTCATATGTTAGTCCTTTGAGTCTTTTTCATTATCTTTTCTTATTGTTAAGACTTGGGTTGCCACTTTTGGCCAAGTTGAATGTTTAACCTTTAAAACATTCTAAGTTATTTCTTTATTCAGTTCAGTTAAGTTCATTGATCATTATAGATATGAATGTTGTCTTCCGTTGAGCTAAGTAAGTCAGGCCAAGGGTTTGCTTGGGGACAACAATGGTTTTCGAGTGCCAGTCCCTACCCAGGGTGTAGGCCCGAGGAGTGACAGTAATAGTTTAAGCGTGTAACTGACTGTTCGGTACTGTCGTGCCGTAATTTTCCTAACCTTTAGAAAAATCACTTTTTGAAATGTTCTAAGTATAAAACAATTTGAGAAAAATACTTAGAAAAGAGTCGCCACTTAATTTTTTAAAGAAATTAAGAAAACTTATAATTTTCAAAGATTTAAACAGAAAAAATCATTTGAAAATACCAAAGGGGGTTCGGGGTTCAATTTACACTTCGAGAAGGGTTTAAGCATTCGAAGTGTCCGCTAACACGCGGTTGACCTGTGACTTGACTAAAATATATTTGACTATTTTAGAAAAAATAATTTAACATAAAATATATAATAATTTACACTGTTCGATTAAGTTTGAGAAATAATTAAGAAATGAACCATTTTATTCTATCTTTTTAGAGGAAGAGACCTAAAAGGAAAATATTTGAATTAAGGTGCAAGTGATTAGAAAATTAATAAAACTAGACTAATTAGAATTTTATTTAGTTCATTTTAAAATAAATTAAACCAATTAAAGCATGAAAATCATTTTAAATTAATTGACGAATAAAAGTTTTGACTAACTTTTGAGCAAATTTTAAATTAATTAAAGAATAAAAGTTTTAACTAACATTTTTTGAGAAAATGACTAAGTAAGTATTTATAATAATAATTTATTAGATTAACTTTGAGAAAATAGTTAAACAAAGAGCAATTTTTATTTTTTAAGAAAATGAGACCTTAATTGAAATATTTGAATTAGAGACAAGTAATTAGAATTTTAACGAAACAAAATGAGTTGATTTTTATTTGAGTCATTTTTTGTTTATGAAAAAAACTATGTTAAACTAGTAAAAGAAAAAAGAAAGTTTTGACTAAAGATTATAAATGACAATACAAAAATTGATAAAATGAGATTCGTTTGAAACAAAACAACACAGAGAAATAGCTCGTCTTTTGGGAGATCTAACTAAGTTGATTTACGATTATAAAGTTAGAGTTAAACAACAAACAATAAATAATCACAATTAAATAATTAGCGAGTAAGGGAGAAATTTGAATTTGGGCCCCCTTTTGGGCTAATTTCGTTGCTGTTTTTGGAGTTTAACACAATTCCCGTTTTTGGTATACACAGGCTGTATATTAGTGTATATCGGAATGTATATCAGCTCTTTTCGTGTATCTCCTTCTTCCGAACACCTATATTTCACCTTCGCCTTGTATTTTTGCGTTTTGGTCCTGTATATCAGTGTATACTTGTGTATACAACATGTATACGACCCATTTTTCGGCTCTAAATATCTGTGTTTTCTATTTTCCAGCCCTGTGCTTCTGTTTTATGTGCCTGGCTGACTCGAATGATGAAGAAAAATAAAAATAAAAATTGAGCCTTTATGGCTCAACTCGAGGATGCTAGGAAGAGAAGTCCACCATGGACTCGGAAGGGATTCACATGCAACAAAAAATGATGATAAGAGTTAGCATCCAATAATAATAGAACAACAATTATACGTAAGACAAATCACAACAACTCTTATGGCAAATGGCTCGATTGAATTAAACAGTGCAGATCTAGGTAAGGAGCACAAATTCTAAAGACTCAAGCTATGCTAATGATAAAACAAATGGTTACTTAAATTACTGTTAGCGCTTAATGTCCACAATAATACATATACTATCCAACCCATTTGATAAACAAATGCATGCTAACAAATGACACCAACAGTTAAGGCTAAGAAAGCTAGGGCAACTTTAGTTAATACTAAATGGGTAAACATTACAAAATGTCCACAACAAAATATATACTACATGCATATCCAAATCCCTTAACATGCTAACACTACCACTAAATGAGTAAGCATATATATGTACAGATAGAAGTAAAAACCAACCAAAGCATTCTGGAAACTTTCACAATATAAAAATGGGCTAAAAAAACAAGAACTAGCAATTTTGGGAGGGAAATTATAACTATTGGATATCAAAATATCTTACAATTACTCATGAAAAAAAATTCCTACAACAAGATATAGATTCTAGGGGAATTTTCAAGCGGAAATGCTACTGCCTCTAATAACTCAAACTGAAATTAATTACAAACCAAATTAAAAGGCTGATTTTTATATGAAACTCAAGATGCCGTATACATGAATCAAAAGCAATATATATATATATATATTATTTTTACCATTAAGCTAATTTTGAAAAGAAAAGGATAAAGTGAACCGAGAAATATAATGCAAAGATCTATGGCGGTCACTTTCAGATTCGAATGGAAATACGGTACTAAAGGAAGCAACATGTCGAAAAGATTTAGACAAAATGTAAGTTAGGACTCTTTCCGAATACATCTAGGCACATAAGATGAATAGAACACCTTCATGAATTTGGAATAATATACATAAGACATGAATGCCAATGAATGATTATAATGCAGTGATATAGTGAAGTCATCAATTATACATATAAAAAAAAAAAAGGACTAGTGACTGGAAATTCAAAATGAAAACATGTTCCTTGCTACTTCCATCCTATTTTCACATATCATAAGATCAGCCCGAACTCAAATAGAACGAATATATAGCTAATTCATCAAATGGAAAGTAAACCAACATGATATAGGAGAAGAGATGAAGTTACCTCTTTCGGAGCAGCGAGCTGGGACGAATGAGCTTAAAAGAGGACGACTCCTCACACGATTTTAGTCTAGGGCAGCCAACCAAGAAATTCAGACCAACTTCGAACAAAAGACCTTCTTCGAACTTTAGACGTCTGAAATTTCCCAAGTGTAAAATTTATCGTTCAAGAAAATCTCTGCCCCTAGAATCGCTGAGCATAGGGGCTTTTTATAGGGGAAATCAGGGCGTTAAGCATAGGGGGCTTTTTATGGGGGAAATCAGGGCGTTTGAGAGGGAAAACTAATAGAAAAATAATAATTTGAAATTCGAATTCGAAATCAGCGGAAGGATTTGAGAATCCCTAAAAAAAAGGGACAACGATGGTGATGGATTAGGTTGCTAGGGTATGGGTTTTCGCAGATGATCACGTCTCTGGGTTCTCCGCGATTTCTGGTGATTTTAGGCGTGAAGAAGACGAAAGCAAGTATGGGGTGAGGTCGAGTTTGGTATGCGTTGCTGTTGTATCGTTTCTCGCGTGAAGAAGATGCAGGGGTCGTCTGGTTCTTTTGGTATTGCTGATGTTATTGTATTGTAATTGAATTGGGTTTCTTTTGTGAAGGGGAAAAGAATTTGGGCCGGGTTTAAGGAGTTATGGGCTGGGAATTGAAGTGGGTTGGTTGGGCTTGGGAATTGGGCTGGCAATTAAAGGAAATAAAGAGGAAAAGACTGTTGGGAATAGGGTCGGCTGGTATTGTTGTTTACAAATTGTTGTTGTATTATTAATGTAAGTAATGTATAGAATTATTGGAATGGGGCTGGAAAATGGGCTGGGAATTATAAAGGGAATTGGGCCGATTTTTGGTATTAAGAAAATGGCCCAAAATGGTTCTTAAATGGGTTTATGGTGAGGTGAGTTAGATTAAATTTAGGGAATAGCTTTAGAGATTAATTCGGCTATTCTAAATGAATTAATATTAATTGATTAACGAGCTTCTTAATCTTAACGAAGTAAAATAATTAACTTAATTATAAACTAATTACTTTAACAATATACACGACTAAATAACCAAATATTTAAATAAAGCTAAAATCCTTTCGAGACAATTTTATTTAAAAATTATAACAAGTGACAAACTATTTGAAACAACTTGCAAATTATTCTATTATATTTTTATTTTATTTTTTTGAAATTTCTAAAATTAATTACTTTAAAACATTTGAAAATTAAGAAGCTCGAAATTAATTATTATCGGGGAGGGTCAAAATTAGGTGTCAACAGGTACAAGTTAGGGGGATGCCTTTTCCCTCATTCTTTCTTTCATTCTAGCATCATGCCGCCATCATCAATATAGTTGTCATTGTTTTCTTCATATAAAAAACATCAATTAAATACTAATAACTAGTCAAAACACTAAAAATCAAAAGAATTTACTGATAAAGATTTTCGTTTGAGTTGTAGAAGAGAATTTCATCAAAAATAAAAATCAAATTGAGTAAAAAACAATTCCAGCGAAACTTCATTTTTTTCGACAAAACTAATACATATTTGAAATTATTTTCTTTGAAATCATTAAAGGAGAGGAGGTAGGTGTGAGGTTATCGGGGTGAGGATGATTTTCGGAGTGTGGGTGGTTTCAATCGGAGGCAGTTGTGTACTAGCAAAGAAAAAAATGGGGAAGGATGAACGTCGGGGTGGGTGGGTGCCTGGGGTCTTTGGCATAGAAAAAAATGAGGATATAACCGTCTTAACCACTAGGCCACTAAAGCCATTGGTTGGGGCCCTATATTTTTGGGGGCCCCCAATTTTAAAAAAAAATAGTTATACATATTCTTTAAAATTATATGTATTTTTAAATTAAAAAAATCATGTAAGAAGTATAATAAAACAAAATAACCGTTAGTTTTCCCCACTTTTCTAAGGGAATGAAACATTTTTTGAAAATAATTTCCTTAAGTAGGAAATTGTATTTCCTTATTTATCTCCTAAAAATTTGACCTCATACTTATCTTTTTTATTCTCTATTTTATTATTTTTATTCTCAATATTGAACTCTCTCCTAAAAAAAATATGATTTGATGTTGCTTACAAGTTAAAAAAGAACAAAAAATGTTTTTGATTGTCTTCTTCAAAATGCTAAGAAGTGCAACAAGCAATCATTATATTGAAGGAACGCGACACTATTTCAATATTGTTATATCAACTTATCAAATTCGTGAGCTAGATTTTATTATTCTAACTTTATTTTATAATTTTTCTTGAACTTTTGTTATTATGGTGGGAGTTTTTCGTCCTTAACTAGAGGTCTCGGGTTCGATCCCTGGGTATGGAGAAAATCATGTTGGGAGCGCCACCCCCGAATGGGCTCTGTAGAGCTCGATCCGAATTTAGTCGGAGCTCCAATGCGAGTTCCGGACACCGGGTGGGAAACCAATATATATATATTCTCGTTTTAGTTATTATTAAGAGAAATAATACAAGTAGAAGATAATGATTTAATGGAAATACTCAATCAAATAAAAAGACTTGATTTTTTTCGTAATACATATATTGCTTATATAATAATGTTAACAATTCCTGTAACTATTGCCTCGGCCGAAAGAAGTTTTTCGAAATTAAAATTGATAAGATCTTATCTAAGATCAACAATGTGAGATTGAATGCATTAGCTATATTATCAATTGAAAAGGAATTACTAAAACAAATCGATTAGAAAACAGTAATTAATGACTTCACATTTAAAAAGGCTAGAAAAATAGATTTTAAACAAATATATACATGATTATTTTTTTTGAAAAAAAAAGAATTAAAAAAATATTAGGGCCCCTTTTTAAGGTTTGACTTTAGACCCCCAATCTTGTTGAGTCGCCCCTGATTATGAGGAGAAAGGTTTTCACTTGTTTTTTGTTATTTTTAATTGTTATTATGGGCCCAAGGCCACATGTCTTATTCTTATTAGTTACTATGTCATGTCGTCGCGAGTGTATGACAGACAATTTCTATTTTTAGTTGATTGTCAAAAAATATTTAATAAGTATTTTTTTTTATTAATAAAGGTGTTCAATTGGAACAAACGTGAGATAAAATATTCAAGTGAAATATGCAGATAATTTTAGTGGCTACAGATGACTTAAGTCACCTAAAATTAGAGATGTAATATGGTTCGGTTCATTCAATTCGGGTTAATCTACACCGACTTTGAAATTTAATGGGTAGATTAAGCTAGTTCATTATTTTGGTAAGCCAGAATAGCCAGCCAATTCATTACTACATGTGCTGTCCACGTTGGGTTAGTCTTTTATTTAATTTTTTTTTTTTATGAAATGTTAACATAAATATCGATAAGACAATATTATATAGTGTTACTATTTGTTAATCAGGTCTCAAATCTAATAACAAAACAATCTTAATAATACTTACTTATTGTTAGGACCGAAATAATTAAGTGTCATATGGAAGCTAACAAAGCAAATCTCGAAAGGCCATGAGTAAGAAGACAAACTAGAAATATACCAAAAGACAAAAAGATTTAACGTTGTGCGGTCAATCGACATGCATCCACAAAGGAGATAAGCAATTCACTATATTAATATGAGAGTACAAAATATCGAGAGAAATAACCTCACCCAATTAACTCGGAATACAAAGAGGTTCACACAAGTGATAACGTATCACTTGTGTCCCACAAATTCTTCCATAACCAAAATTCTCAAAGCCCCTAAGACTACATTGTGAATGCGGATTAAGTTAGAATGAACGAGCCTCTATTTACAGAGTCCTAACTCTTTTCCTATAAGAAAATGACTAGCCAAATATGGAGACTTTATATTTTCCTTTTAGGAAAAAGAAAACCTATTTAATTATGGCAAGAAACTTCAAGACAAATACCCATCACTTATTAAGTTTGGCTTCAACGAAAGATTTAGTTGTATGACTTTAATTTGAAATCATTGTCGTTCTATGCAAATATCTTGATTTATATTTGGAATTTTGGACCTGTAATATTTATATATATGATGGTTTCAGACTTTAAATTTGGAGTTCTCTCGTTATTTTTAATACTCTATTTTATTGTTATTTTTTAATGATCTTTTTATTTGGTCTACGGGCTGCTCTAACCCCCGTTGCTCAAGATTACGAGTCAATGAGCTTATTCGGACGGGGCAAATTTTTTTATTCTTAAATGACTTTGAAAATTGCAACTTAACCCTATTAATTCACAAATTGAGTTGGACCGACCCATGAACCTACTCATATTATTGATGTTTTTATGTTTTTACTTGAAAAAACATTTTATTTTCCTTTCACTCGCACCTAAATAGAAAAGAAAAGAAATGAAGTCAAAATCAAATATTGTAATTTTTAGTTATTCAAAACGAAGAGGACAAGGACCTCACCAACACCATATATAGGAAGACTTGTTAAGAGAAATCACTTCTCCCACCATTGGATTTTTGTACCAATTCAAGTCAACTTTGGGAAATGCATCTTAACATATTCCAGGTCAAACACACTTCTTTGGCATCCACTTATATGTAATTATTCTTTATCTATGTCGATTCAAAATAATTGTCATTTTAAAAATAAAATAGAAAAACATTATAGTAATTTATTTTTTCTTCAAATTTATCCAACACTTAAGCTTTGAGGTAGAGCTGTTCAAAATCGAACTGAAATCGATAATTCGTATCGAAAAAAAGTTATTGGTTTATCAATAATGAGTTATTGATTTAGCGGTTTGATAACGATTTTGATTTTTTTTTCCTATTGGGTTATCGGTTCTTAACGGTTTGCGGTTTTTTTTAACGGGTTAACCGATTTTGAGCAAAGATGTAACTTATGAACTCATGTGCATGTCTCATTTGGTTTGTCACCTTGTTTCTAAGTGATTTTGAATGATTTTTGCTATGTCAAATCTTAACAGTGAAGCCGATAACCGAATAGATAATAATCAATAACCGATAAACCAATAACCGATAAATCAATATCTTAATGGTTCTATAACAATTTAACATCTCTCAAACCGATAATCAATAAGTCAAACCGATAAACTTCAAAATCGAATCAAACCAATCAATACGCGGTCGGACTCTGAGGAGAGATAATGAATATTTTTTTAAAAAAACTCATAGAAAGATAATTTAATCATATACTAACTTTTATAACTTATGTTACGTTATTAATTTTTTTTTTATAAATTATGTTAAATGAATCTTATTTTCAAGGAGGGGAACATGATGGAGCGTCTAAAAAGTAAATTGTCTTTTTAAAGAGTCCTATAGTCAAGAAAAACGTCCACTTTAATTAAATTCAGAAGTAGTATTAGTTGGTTACAGTTTAATTAGAGAAATATAGCACCATGCATCTCCCAGGTTGTGTCAAACTCACCAGTAATGAAAATTTCCTCACATGGCCTTAATGGTTTTTGTGCTCCACCTTAGTCCTTTTTTGGGTTGGTTTCCTTTAGATGTCTGGTATTTGTTTTGATGTCTGATTAATTTAAATTTATATTGTATATGATTGAAAAGACACTTGATTTCATCAATTGTACCACATTTTCTGGTGATCCACTGTAGCACCCAGTGTTTTCAAAAATATTTTTGGGTGAATCTCGGAGGCGAGCTGTCTCGTGGTGGGCTTACCAAAAACGCTTCAGGGCACAAATTAAAAACGTAGATTCATAAGGCGCAAATCCTAGAATTTGGGGGTAACCTCGAGCGTAAAAACATAAAGCTCTGAACGTAAAAACGTACGCTCCAGACATTTTTTTTTGGTTTTTCAACCTCTTTTTACATTAAATCATATTTTTTGTTATTGTGTAATGACATTTCTCAAATAGTAATTATAATACTTTTTTTCTTCATTATTAGTTATTAATCCCTATCTCAAATAAAAATCATAATATTTTTTTCTATATATAGATTATTTATTAAAATTTATTTGTAAAATCATTGAAAGTTTTACTTTTGCTTATTTTCTTGGTAATAAAATTAAAAAAATTGAATATACGTGATACTATGCCTCATAGATCCATAAAGCTTACATCCTGTGTCTCGAAACTTACGTTTTACCTCGTACGGTATAAAACGCTTCACCTCACGTTCACGCCTTTTAAAACACTGGACGGCATTACATAATCGGCTCAAATGAAGTGTCAATATTAAGCCAAGAAACAATCATTAGTTGGATTCGCACGCAAAGCAATCTGCTTTTATGATCAATCTCTTGGCCCTCAACGTATTTTTAATAATCACATTGAATATTTCATGGAGTATTTTTTTTTTCCGTTTATAAAAGAATGACCTAGTTTGATTTGACATCAAATTTAAGAAAATATATAAAAAAAATCAATCTTATAGTCCTAAATTAAAGTTATGATAAATATATCAAAATGTGCTTTAATCTTGTGATCTTAAATATGTCACGCGAAAAGCTGAAATTAAAATATTACCAAAAAGGAAAGGGGGGGGGGGGGGCTAAAAAAAGCAGATCATTCTTTATTAACCAGAGGGAGTATTTCTTTCATCTCATAAAATTAATATTTTTCTTATTTTAACTTTGATATATGAGATATTCTCAAAGTTAATAATATCGTTTACATATCATAAGATTTGAAGAGTTCCGAGTTCCAACAAGTAATAATTATTGGTTGATGTTATACGATTGCTCAAATTTTGTTTGGCATCGTTGTTGAGAGGTGAGAAATACTTATTTTGAGAAAAATATTTTTGTTGAAAAATTAAGTGTATGACAAATCAGTAAAAGTTCTTTTAAATGAAAGCAAAAGCAGTTTTTCTAAAAAAATCAGCTTTTAAAAAAAAAGTAGAAGCAGAAACAAAAAATTATAAAGAAAGCTAGAAACAATTATATTTGATTTTTTAAGGGACATATATAAATGATAAATGTAATACTAACTAATATGAGATGAAAAACGTACTTTCTATCAAAATACTTATGGGTCAATTTCACCCATTAAGATTTAGCTAAATGGAAAAAAAAACCACTCTATATTTATCAGTCCTATTGACATTTTGAACTATAATATGTTATAATTTAGGATAAGGGTCTGAAAAATATCTCAACTTTGGTTGAATTTGTTGTTGCGATACTAAACTTTCATGAGGACCTATTACCTCCCTAGACTATTTAATAC
>NW_006239052.1:1511839-1536901 GCF_000226075.1 Solanum tuberosum
CCCCTGAACTATTTAATAGTGTATTTTAAAGGTATATATGTGCCCACGTGGACACATTACTATTTATAATTTTGCATTATTTTTTAATAGGTCCTCATGAAAGTTTAGTATCGCAACAACAAATTCGACCAAAGTTGGGGTATTTTTCAGACCCTTATAATTTCTACCTACTTGATTGACATTAAGTCGAGTATTTGAAATCGTATCTTAGCCCTCAAGTTTTAAGTCGGTAACCAAAATTTTAAATTCTACACTAGTAAAACAAATCCTTTTAATAATACATTCATGAGAAGGATATCTCAATAGTCAATACTCTTCGAAGTATATTCTTCTTGAAAAATAGATTCAAAATTTTTAAAATACAAAGAGACCTCGTAAAATAGTATTTTAAAAACAAAATTAAACATGGCAAGCTGTTGTATTCAAATTAAATTTTAAAATAGTAATTAATGGTAGTAGTAGAATTTAATTATAATTAGTTATATTCAAATAAAAAGAAACGTGGCATCGACACCATTGGGGAAGACTTGGCAAGGCAAGTAAACCAATTATAAAACTAATGTGTCAAAGTCATAATTCTAAGGTCAAATGCTTCTTTGGCATTCAAATATTAGTATTAATTAAACATTAAATGCCATGTGAAATCAAATAATCTCTCTTCACATTGAATTTAAATAAATTACTATATTGGGTAAAATCGAATTTAGTAAAAAGATCTAATAAAAAAAAGTCTCTCTTCTATAGGTTGTAATAAGCCTTGAACATTTGTTCGATAAGAATCAGGCATTCAAGAGAAGTCTTATTTGGGAAAGACCACCTTACAACGGAAAGCGATCATAATGATTCTCAGCTCAACAATCAATCTTGAATGGTATGTCTATTTGTCCCAATTAGATTCAAGTGGGGCATCAGAGCATAGACACATGCTATCAGATAGTTTTTCCCGTATTTAAGCATGTCGTCGTTTCACATTGAGATGATAAGTTCAGTTTTTGGATCTATGAAAGAAGGCTTTACAGATAATAGATGCTATCGAAAAATTTCAAAAAGCTTTAATTAATATCTTGTTCTTCCTCAGTTTTAGTATCTTCCATGAAGGAAACCTAGGATCTCCTCTCCACCTTCACCCACCACCACAATCCACCCTTGTACTATCCATTTCCTATTTAAGGAATTACTTGTAAAAAAAAATATTTTAATTCAAAGAAAATGAACTTAATCGGCCTTAGTTTGTTTGTCTTTAACCTCTTTTCACAAATTTAACTATAAAACAAAACGACATTTTTTTTGGAAAATAATAACCATAAACAATTCTTACACTATCATGTCATATTTATTCGGATAAAATTTTAATTCCTTCACATTTGCCGTTTATCAGAGGGACATTTACGTTCTTTATTACTAAATGTTAATATAGGAAACAGTAAACCTAAAAAGTTATTTCAAAAGATTGTAATATATTGAAATTAAAACAAATCTAATTAGTAAAAAAAAGGTTAAAAACAATAAAAGTTGAAACTTATTAATTATGAATTATTAAAATACTATCTTTTCAAACAAAATATTTATTAATGATACTGAGAATCCACTCCAACCCAACCCCCCAATTAGCTTTGTAGTGAATTTTTAAGATCATGATATATTTTTCATGTGCTATCAAGTATGATTACTTGCCTTAATATTTTCTCATGGACCCATATTAAGTCTTCACATTCACATTATGAATCCATTAAACACCATTATAAATAAAATATATTTGCGCTGCATTATTTTATGATCTTACCAAGCCTTCTACATTAAGCTTAGTAGCAATCATTAAGTTGGTTTATTATTATTCGTTCACCGTTCGCATATGCTTTGATTTACACTGTTTATATATGATTCAAATATATAGAGCATGCGTTGAACCGTTTTTGATTTTTCGTAGGTTAACTTTTTCATATTTTGAAAAAAAATCTTGACTCCGCCACTACATCTCTTGGCCCTTAAGTTCTAAAGCTGGTGATCTAAATCCCCCAAAAAAAAGTTAAAAAATCTTAGTGGAAGGAGTTAAATGTACCTTTCAAGATTATTCTTTCGAAAGAATTGATGCAAATTCCTTAAGAAACCGTGTCTTCAAAGTTAAATAAAAGAAGATAACAGTTGTCCAAATATACTTATCTTAAGAAAACTAGTATTCCAAATTCTCAATCAACCAATGCCGTCATCTCCCAGAAAAAGGAAGATCCAAAAGTATTGGATGAGATAGAATGCCAAAAAGCAAAGAACAAAAAAAGGTAACTTGAAACGCTAAACACCGAAATCGTTTATATTAATGCAAATATCAATAATTGATATCATAACTTAAATTAACAACTCATAAATCACACGAAAATAATTTTACTAGTAAGGAAACGCTCCCCTTAGCCAAAAGCGAAGAAATCATACATAAAAAGTATGAACAAGAAGGTCCACATAGTCCTTCGGGATGACTCAGTTGGTTTGGAGAGTGGTTATCCACACGGATGACCCGGGATCGATCCCCCCTTAATGCCTTCTGAGTCGAGCCTGTCGCATAGGGCTTGCCTAGTGCGGTTTACATCCCCTGTGTGGTTTGCAGGCTATTACACAGTGGGGGGTTTACCCAGTGCTCACCACATAATGCTCACCCGATGGGCAGAGGCTGTGACAGAGATTGTAGAGGCTGCATGGTTCAAAAAAAAAAAAAAAAAGGTCCACATTTCAATAAAGAAAAGAACAAAGTGGATGACATTAAGTAGCGTCGAAATATTTAATTATACAATTAAATTAAACATTTGCCAAATTAAAAATTTATAATTTCTAGCTGACGTACCACCTGATTTCATCAGACTATCTAAGCTCCTTCATAAGTTGAATATTGAAGAACTAAACTTTTTTTTCAAAAAAAATTCTATTGGGGATAAGAGGAAGGCGAGGAGGAGATTATAAAGTGAAAAATCTAACTATAGTAAAGTGATAGTTCAAATAATCAACCAACTATGTTACTGAGATCTGATAATGAAGTACTATCATCTCGTTGATTATCTTTCAACTAGACTCCATTGTAAAGAGGCAAAAAACAACAAAAACTCAATACTATTATTATATCATTCAATTTTCGTCATCGTCTTTCACAACAATTATGTATGTATATGAACATCTTGAGAAACAGCAAAAAAAAAAAAGATACAGAGAGAAAAAAAAATCAAACACAAACAAAAATTCGAGTCAAAAAGTAGTTATAGTATTGGGAAGAAATCATGCTTTGAAGCACCAGGGGTTATTGTGAGTATGCTGGTGTTGAGAAGTAGTTTCCTTATCAATTATCCCTTGAACATGTCGAAATTCTTCGATATGACAAGGAATATTAATAGGTCCATTATGATCAAATCCATATTCTTCCTCTGCTTCTTTCAATAGCTGCATAAACAGGGGATGATTTATGTATATCACTGGGATCACAAACCTCTGTTGCTCTTCACCTTGTCCTACTGTTATTGCCAAACATCCTTTCGGTATGTCCTTCAATTCTCTTTTTCCGTGATGATGATGATGATGATGATGATGGAGATGAAAATGGATATGAGGGACGTGAAAATGGAAATTGAGATGATGATTATGACCCATTTTTTTTTGTGTTTGAATCAAAATTGAAGAAAAAATACAGAGAAAGAGGTTGTTATAAGAAAACAGTAGAGAAAGGCCAAGGATCAGAAGCCGAGATGGCGAGTTTGAAGAGAGTAAAAGAAGAATCTGTTAGAGATTTTGGGATATTGCTCATCATCTACTGCATATATCTGATCTGTATTTGAAATTTTTGAGATAGAATTGGGGGTTTTATAAGAGCCAGACAAGTCTATTTATATACAGGGGAAGAGGAATACTATAGAATTCTTAAAAGGATAAAATAAAATTAGCTGAAATGGTCAAGAGGAAAATTGTAATTGGCTAAATGCTCTGATATGTTTTTACTTGAATCGAAGGTCAATAAAAAATAACCTTCTATCTTTTTAATAACCTTCAAACATTTCTTTTCGCATAATACATAAACATAGTCTTAACTTGACTTTAGCTAGTAACTATGACCTTTAACTTTGCGTGTTCATAAGTATACACTTAAATTTGTATAAAATTAAACAAATAGATACATTCGTCATAAATAACAATTTTGTATCCTACGTGGCATCTTACATGTATTATGTCAGATAGGACACGTGTGTCTACTTATTCAATTTTATACAAGTTTAAGTGTCTACTTATTTACACCCAAAGTTGAAGGACATACATGTCAGCTAAAGCCAAGTTAAATGACATATTTATGTATTATGCCTTTTCCGACATTATACATGAAATTACACTGACTATTGTTGTTAATATTTCTATGCTTGCTTTGTTTTACTTTTTATGACATCTTTTTTATTTTTAATCTACTTTAAAAAATAAGCATGTTTTATTTTTGATATAATGCATAAATGTATCTTACTTGACATTCTACGTGACAATTTCAATTCTATACGATATTTTATATGGTGTTTCACCTATATTATATATATAGAACATGTGTCTACTTGTACAACTTTATACAAATTTACAGATCAAAATATATTATCACAACCACATGCGGATAATATTAGACCGTTTAAAAGGAACTCTTTTGATGGCTTAAAGGGCAAAGGCTTATATGGGAAGAGAAGTATACTAATTCAAACAATGCCATGACATAATACAAAGTCAATTTTGCCGTTGATAGCGGGCAAGTTCTTTCTACTTTCATAACTGTGAACAAATATATATCTATATGAATTAGCTTATTGACTTTTCATTATAGTATTATAAAAAAGGAGAAATAGTAACTTTGGTCCTTAAGTTATTATCTTATTGCGATTTTGATTCTTGACTTATATAACTTAGCATATTTAACCTTGAGTTAATTAATGTGTTATTTTAATCTCTAAAATTAACAAATTTGATGATTATTATCTAAAGCAACACATATATTTATTCTCGGGTATCCTTTTACTTTTATTGACATCCAAATGTTATCTTCATTAATGAATGAACATTTAATCTACTATCAGAATACCCTCCTTAGGATGAGATAGTATTAAGAATTTGAATTTAAAAAAAATTATTTGAAATAAAATAAAATTATTTTTTAGAACAAACAAAAGAATTTACTAATTAGTAAAAGTAATCAATTCAATTAAATTTGAGTGGGGAGTATTTTTAAGCCAAAAGGTGGAAGGAGGAGTATCTTTAAACTAAAAACAAAGGTGAATGATATTTTTAGATCAAAATGTGGAAGAAAAATATTTTGAGTCATTTCCAATAAAGTTAGGGATATTCTTGACGAAGCCCGAATGCACGTACTTTTTCATAATTTTTGTTTTTTGCATATCTTGCATCTTCATTGCGATAATATTACTCCATTCCATGATGCTAATGCCTTAAAATATTGTCAATTGCTTCACAATTGATTGTGCACTCAACATTGACGCATACTTACCTTCAAAAGTCGAAAGAATTAATTTACCCATATGTCTATTTAATGAATCACAATATAATATTATATTTTTTTGCCTCTAACTTTTAGCTTGTGTAGATTATATAAAATACTCCGTGTTCTTAATCAAATTTTCTTAAACATTTAAAATGTACCAAGTCATATAACACAAGAACTAAAATCACAATAAGACAATAACTTGAGAATCGAAATTACTATTATCCATATAAAAAACGTAAATTTAGATGTAATATTAGGATTGACAAATGAATTGTCAAGTCATGAAATGTGGTGCACACTGCAGACTTAGTATCACTTGCGTCATGACTACGCAGCTACATACAGAGCGCCTAATGTCATGCATACTTCTATTTCAGGTTCAAACTTAATTTTAAAAGAATTAAATTTATCAATAGTGGGTATATACGAAGATAGTTACGCCTTGTTTGGATGGTTGTTACCCATTATATTGTATTGTTAATTTAATTACACGATTTATTTTAAGGAAAAATTACATATATACACATTCTTATTCACCTTATTTTCTATTATTCCCTACCATTCTAAAATATAACCAAAATTTCTAATTTTCCCCCAAATCTCAAGTCTTCCGAATACATAATTATCCCAGACTCAAACCCACGTTTCTATCATTCCTTTTTCCACTCCTTTAATTTCTCCCTATTTTCACTTCCACAATCTTATCAGTTACAATTTTCATCTCAATTTGAATTTCATGATGAAATTCCTTCAATCTTAACAATGGAGTAATTGGAGAACTAAGAACATACAAACGAGAGGGAAAAAATATCTTCTGTCTATTATCTGGAAAACTAAATTTACATTACAATGAATTGGATAATATTTATAGAGGAAAACAAGAAGCTAATCTAAACTAATATTTACAGCTCATCAACAACTGGCAATTAATCTGCACCAACTTGTCTTAACAGTATAACTAACTCCTAACTAATTTGTTGACTCCTTAAATAACTATTTTATTCTTCAACACTCCCCCTCAAGCTAGGTAGTGTGAATAGGTTCAACACTCCTAGCTTGCGTAAAAGATAGTTGTGTTGTGACTTGTTTAAGGGCTTGGTGAATAAGTCAACTTCTTGGAGGTCACATGAGCTGTCTTTATTGTACCATCTTGAATTTTTTTTCTCGAATGAAATGTAGATCTATTTCAATGTGTTTTGTTCTTTCATGAAATATGAGATTTGCAGCAATCTGGATAGCTGCCATGCTATCACTGAGAAATTTCACTGGGGTTTCAATATCAATTCCCAACTCTTTGCTAATTCCTACCAGCCAAAGTACTTCAGATACAGTTGCAACCATACTTCTATATTCTGCCTCTACTGAGCTCCTAGAAACAATGTTTTGTTTCTTTGACTTCCAGGAGATTAAGGATTTGTCTAGCTTCATCACATATCCAATGATAGATCTTATTGAGTTTGGGCAACCTGCCCAATCTGCATCACAGAATGCAGTCAATTGTGATACCTTTTCTGAACTCAAAAGAATTCCTAATCCTGGCTCATTCTTCACATATCTCACTATCCTGTAAGTTGCATCTATATGAGATTTCTTTGGACATTGCATAAACTGAGCACGTGCACTGCATATGTTATATCTGGTCTTGTCATGGTGAGATATAATAGCTTTCCAACCAGCCTTTGATAAGGACATGGATCATCCAATTTAACATCTTCATCTTCTGCCACATATTCATCATATTCAATCGTGGTCAGCTTCTGATTGCATTCCATTGGAGTGTTCACTAGTCTAGCTCCTGCCAGTCCTAATTTTGTAACTAAATCCAGAGTAAATTTTCTTTGATTCATAAGAATCCCTTTTTGTGATCTGGCTATCTCAATGCCAAGGAAGTATTTCATTTCACCTAAGTCCTTGATTTTGAACCTCTCTTGCAGAGATGTTTTTGCTTTATGAATCAGATTATGATCATTGCCTGTGATGAGTAAATCATCAACATAGACTAGAATAATCACTATGTTGTCTCCCACTTTTCTAGTGAACAATGAATAGTTGAAATGACTTTGTTTAAACCCTGAACTGGTCAATGCTTCAACAAGCTTCAAATTCCATTGTCTTGATGCTTGTTTGATCCCATAGAGGAATTTGTGTAGTCTGCAAGCTTGCTGGCAACCATTCTCCCCATGACTGACAAATCCTGGAGGAGGGATCATGTGAACTTCTTCAACCAAATCACCCTGAAGGAAAGCATTAAAAACATCTATTTGATACAAACACCAGTTATTGGAGGCAGCCATAACAAGAACAAGTCTGACAGTAACCATTTTGACTACAAAAGAAAATCTCTCCCGATAGTCTAGACTTTCTTTCTGATTGTAGCCCTTGGCTACCAACCTAGCCTTGTACCTCTCAACTTCAGCATCAACTCTATATTTCACCTTGAAGACCCATTTACAACCAATAGGAATTTTTCCATGAGGGAGGTCTACAATGTACCAAGTCTGATTGTCTTGCAAAGCTTTCAACTCCATATTCATGGCATTCATCCACATTGGATTTTGGATAGATTCATCATAAGACTGAGGTTCCCTAGCAGGTGTACTTTTAGACAAGTAAGCCTGGTATGAGGGACTAAGTTTGACATTGGATAAGTAGCTTTTCAAAGGATAGACACAAGAACTAAAAGAAGGAACTAAAGTAGGTTTACCACACATATACTCATTCAACCAAGTAGGAGTAGTTCTTATTCTAGTAGATCGTCTGAGAGGAGCCATTTGAGGCTGAGCACAAGGAATGGTGACCTCTAGAGGAGGACCTGTGGAAGAAGGGGAAGGTGGAGTGGTATCCAAGTGAGGAGGAGAACTGGAGGAACACACATGAACAAGTATAGTAACAGGGTCAGACTCTATGGGTGAGAGAGCACCATTTGGAAACAATTGTAGTGTTTTGGTCTTTAGCATTTGAAAGGGAAATAATTGTTCCCTGAATAAAACATCTTTGCTTACAAAAAAACTGTTAGTGGGCAAATTATAGAGCTTATACCCTTTCTATGTAGATGAATACCCCATAATTACAGATGCAACAGACCTGGAGGAGAATTTGTCCCCACCATGAAGAGTAGTAGCAAAACATAAGCACCCAATAGTTCTCATGTGTTGTAAAGAATGAGCTCTATTATAGAGGATTTCAACAGGAGACTTGCCATATAACACCTGTAGAGGCAGTCTGTTAATCACATAAACAACACTAAGGACACATTCATTCCAAAACCTGAGAGGTAGAAAACCTTGTAATCTGATGGCTCTTGCAACCTCTAAGATGTGCCTGTGTTTTCTTTCTACCAACCCATTCTGCTGAGGTGTGTGTACACAAGAGCTTTGATGGATAATGCCTTAAGAAGTGAACAAGTTTGTACAATTGGAATTAAAAAATTCAGTACCATTATCACTTCTAGAAATCTGCACATTTGCACTGAATTGAGTTTTTATTAAGGTAAGAAACTGTCTCAGTACAACAATGGCATCACTCTTCAACCTCAACATATACACCCAAGTCATCCTGCTACAATCATCTACTAATGTGAGAAAAAATTTGCAACCATCATAACTAGAAACTTTATATGGCCCCAGACATCACCATGTATGGTGTGAAAAGGTTTACTACATCTTTTTGAACTATTTGGAAAGGGCAATCTAGTTTGCCTTGTAAGGGGGCACACATTACAAGGCTGAATGTCAGAGCATCCAGGCTGAAACTTTAAGGTAGAAATCTTCCTTAACACTTTAGCAAGTACATGTCCAAGTCTTCTATGCCAGGTCTCCATATCTGCAAGACTGTTTGCTTCATTACTAGTGACTGTGTTTGCTGCCATTGTTTGAGACTTATGCTTCTCTTTTACAGGTATCTGAATGTTGTATAATCCATCAACCTCTCTACCAATCCCCTTCACCACTCCATTGTGAAGATCATGTAAAACGCAGAGATCAGGAAAAAAAGTGACAGCACACTTTAAGTCCCTGGTTAATTTGGATACTGATAAAAGGTTGTGTTTTAATGATAGAAGGTTGGATAATGTGTTTTAACACATTAGTTATGGTGCCAACCCTGTCTAGGTTGCATCTTCCCACACAAGCAATGTCTATTGTAGATCCATCTGGTAAATAAACTCTTCTGGTATTTTTATCATTTATAAGGCTAATCCCGTCCAACACCTCTTTATTGTAAACGATATGGTTGTGTTTTAATGATAGAAGGTTGGATAATGTGTTTTAACACATTAGTTGAGGCATACCTGTCATATTTTTGTCTGAGTCAACTGGTACCTCTTTGTGAAACATCTTTAGAATCTGATCATATTGTTCCTGAGTAAACATCATGCCACCTCCATGGTTTGAACTCGAAGAGGATACATCCTTCTACTGTGAATTCCTGCAGGTGAAAGCATTAGAACCTGCAGAGTCTAAGATTGCATTAGCTGAGTACTGAGGTGAATAAGTGTTCTTCTTCTTTGGTTTGAAGTCTTCAGGAAATCCATGTAGCCTATAACATGTCTCCTTTGTATGACCTTTCCACTTACAATAGTAACAAAATAGATGCCCATTTTTCCTTTGTAATTACCCCTTTCATAAGGTCCAGGTCCAGGAGGCCCAGAAGATCCAGCTGAAGTAGACTTCCCAGAATATCCTGATCCAAAGAAACCATGTTGAGGTCCTTTGCTGCTGAACAGTGCTATCCCATCAGAATTATCACCTACTTTCCCTAAATTCCTTTTGACTCTCCTCTGACACAAGCATTGCATATGCCTTATTGATGTTAGGGATATGAATCATCATCAAGATCTGACTCCTTGCCTGCGAATATGTTTCATTCAAACTAGTCAAAAATTGTAGAAGTCGTTGATACTGGTGATGTTCAGCGTACTTCCTCGATCCTGGACATATACAACCAGGACAAGGCACTAATGAGTCAAATTCTACCCATATATCCTCTAATTTGGTTAAGTAACTTGAAATTGAAGAAGTTCCTTATATTAGAGTTGCGATTTCTCTGTGCAACTGAAACACTCTAGATCCATTCTCTTTGTCAAACCTTTCATTTAGATCACTCCATACCGTACAAATGCTGAAGGCGTATGCTACACAACTGATGAGCTCTTTGCGCACTGAGCTCATAATCCACGAAGGACTATAGCATTAACCTTCTCCTATAAATCGTGAAGCGAGGGAGGAAATTTGTCCTTCGTGTGTCGTCCATCAACTAATCCCATTTTGCTTTTCCCTAAGAGCCCAATCCTCATAGATCTGCTCCACAATGCATAATTTTTAGGACCAGTTAGTTGAAAGGAGATAAGAGAGCTACCTGGTGTATCACATCCTTGCAGAAACAGAGAATGATTGGCATCAATTGTGGTGGTCAAACCAGTGGAAGTTCCCCAGTGTTGTTCTCTTTGTTCATCACCATTGTTGTGAGTTTAAAAATTACAGAAATCTCGCCTAATCAGATCTCAATAAAAAAACTAGGCAAAAAGTTCCAGGATACGAGCAATTCACCATTGCTGCTCTGATACCATGATGAAATTTCTTCAATCTTAACAATGGAGTAATTGGAGAACTAAGAACATACAAACGAGAGGGAGAAAATATCTTCTGTCTATTATCTGGAAAACTAAATTTACATTACAATGAGTTGGATAATATTTATAGAGGAAAACAAAAAGCTAATCTAAACTAATAATTACAGCTCATCAACAGCTGGCAATTAATCTGCACCAACTTGTCTTAACAGTATAACTAACTCCTAACTAATTTGCTGACACCTTAACTAACTATATTATTCTTCAACAAAAAGGTTAACTCTCCAGTCAATGGGATTCAAACAACTGAATAGGTAGTTTTCGTCTTTACTATTCTTTTCAACAATTCAATAGAAGATGGGATTAATCGGGACAACAATAACATTCTTGGCGGGCACTGCTTTTGGAGTATATTTGTGTCATACTTATGATGTTCCAACTTTCAACCAATTCAAAGAGGTTGTTCCAACTTTCAACCAATTCAAAGAAGCTGCTATTGTCAAGGTCAAAAATCTTGTAGAGACCTATAATCCTTATAGCAAATCCAACAAGGTTGTTACTCAACAAAAAAACAGTTTTCTTTGACGATCGAAAACAACAATAGTCATGCTAAATGAGAGAAGAATACTGCTACAATAGCCTTTGTTTTATGTAATGTATCATGTTCATATTTAAGGTATTGATACATAACTCTAAAGTTATTGAATCTTCGATTAATGTTTATCATGTTCAATATATATGTACTTGATACATAAACTTTGTGCTATGTATCACAAAAAAATGCTATTTTGAAACAATTACATGTATAATGTATATTTTTTATTATATAAAATATAGTATTTTTCAAACAAAATAAGATACATAAATAATAATGTATCATGCACTAATTTTATAGGCATGATACGTAAATTCGAATTTATACTAAATGTATCTGGCACATAGCAGTTACCAAACAGTAATTTATTGATCTCAAACCTAACATCTTATTGACAATAATTACTTATTTAATGTATCTAGTGAAATACAACACTTATCAATTGAAATAAGATACATAAATAGTAATGTATCAATAAATATATCCATCTCGAAAACACAATTCAATAAACAATTACACATCATTATAAAAGGGATAGATGATCCAGCAAAGCTATGTATCACTTCAGCCTTTTTGCCTGTTGTATTAATGCATAACAGATACATTGAAAATCAAGGCTCTTGTTTTCACCTCAACGATGTATCGGATCTCCAATGTATCTCAAAATTTTATCGACAACTTTGATTCAAAAATTGAGAGTTTTTTGAAAGAATGAGAAGAAGAATATTGTATTAATATGCAATGTATCTCAGATTTTTGTCGACAATTTTGATTAAAAAATTGAGAGTTTTTTGGAAGAATAGAAGAATAATTTTGAATTTTGAATTGTCCTAGCCTGTTACAATTTGTCAAGGATTGAATCCCATTGTCAACAACACTTCCCTGTGATTTCCTTCTACTATATATTGAATTTTCAAGTTTTTCCTCATCTCATCGATCTCCTGCATTTCTAGATTTGAGACTCACAAAAGAAATTGTTTGTCCAACAACTATTCATTATGTATCTTATCAAATTTTTGATAAATTTAAATCTAATTTGAATGATTCTTCAATGAACAAGGAGAAAGATGAATAGGGAGAAGAAAATTGATTTTTTCGAATTTGTTGGTTCTGTTAAGATTTGTGTATGACTAATTGACAGTAAGAAGAAACATGTAAGCGTAATTTAATTAGCTTAATATTTTCTTCTCATTTTGTCTTTATTTATTATTCAATAATTACATTTCATCTTTTACCCTACCTTTTCATACTAGCTATACCCCGTACCCTACTTTTCTTGTAGGTTTATCATTCAAATTATAAATGTCTGGCATTATGTAACGACGGAGAACGATAAAATCTATCCAAACATTGTATTCATTAAAACAATACACTACGATACATTATGAAGCAATGCGTAACAATCATCCAAACAAAATGTTAAAGTCGTCATAACTTTTTTATTTAGATATCTTAATTAGGTTTTATTTTGATTCAGTACCTATAGTAAATTTTAAAATGTACCAATCAATTACATTTCACACTGCCTAGCTTGGAAATATTTCAACCTTATATTTGCAAACGCTCTTTACGTGGGATAATTAGTTAATTAAATCACTATTGTGTGAAAGATTAACCTAAGAAGAAGTATGGAAAGTTGTTTAAAAGAGGTACGGAAATGGCATGTTCCAAGGGTAATCGACGATTTAATTGGTTAATTATTTCACACAAGAAGCACAAAAACGACTCCAGAATTTTAAGTTTGTGAATTTTTAATAAAATAAAAATATCAATAATAATAGGACAAAAAATAAGTAATGTTTTGTTAAAAAAATAATAATAGGACAATAATATATAAAGAGTAACAATCTCTTAAACACATCATAATAAATAAAAACACTATCATTATAACGGTACTCGATGACTTGTCATATTCTGAAAACAATCAATGATCGCCTTATTAGGTTCACTTTCAAGTACTTCATCCTTTATATAACAAATCAACTATTCATTCAAAAATTCATCACTAATTCTTCTACGTATATCATTTTTAATAGGGAAAAAGGATAAATATATCTTCCAATTATCATAAATAGTACGTCAATACCCTTCGTTATACTTTCGGATTGTGTATATCCTTACCGTTAATATTTTGGAATGTATATACCCTTAGAATAAACGGAGGGACACGTGTCATGATCTTAACGGTCTATCCAAATTTAATTTAGTTCTTACCCATAACTAAAAAAACCTACCCATCTTTCACAATTTTAACCCATCCATAACCTAAATTGTAACCAAAAGCACCCAAAATCAAAAGAGAAGTTACGATAAGACAATCAAAACTCTCAAATTCCTCTTTTCTTAACTTCTACAACAAAAACTTATTTCAAAGATTTAGATTTGAACAACAATTTCAAACGAAGAAGAGGAGAATTTTTTTTTCCAGAAATCCTTTGGACAATTTCTTATTCTTCATCTTCTTCAACAAAAAACCTTTGTAGAATATTTTAATTAATTTGGTTGAAATCACTCATAAAGATTTTGATTTTGAAGGTATGAAATTGGAAAAACATGATAAACTCAAATCCCTTAATTCAATTTCACTTATAAAGCAACCACCAAGTCTTAATCTCTTTCCCACACTCAATCCATCAGAAAGCCACTTTTAACTTTCCACAACTTTTGATATTTTCCTAACTTTTATTGCATATCCAGCTTTTCATGCCTCTAGGAACACATAACAAGCACCATGATTGAACAGAAACTAGAGAATGAAGCAGCCCACAACTTGTTTGCGCTGACAAGGTGCACGACAACTATGCTAACACCGAATAAGAAGTGTAAAATCATATGGTGTTTGCTCATCTGTTATGCGCGGGGATCGAATGACTAGAAGAAAAAGAATTAATTTGTGGGAGAACTGACACGAGCGGGTGTTTAGTTAGGTTAGATTGGGGAGAAGAAGAGAGTTTTTAACCGGGTTATGGATGGGTTGAAATTATGAAAAATGGGTGAGTTTTTTTTAATTGTGGATAAAAATTAAATTAAATTTGGCTAGGCCTTTAAGATTATGACTCGTGTCCCTCCGTGTATCCTAAGGGTATATACGTTCCGGAATATTGACGATAAAGATATACACAAACCAAAAATATAACGAAGGGTTGATGTACCATTTATGATAGTTCGAAAATATATTTATCCTTTTTCCCTTTTTAATATACTTCATAGAAGAATATTTTTTTTCCGCCGTTCCAATAGTGATAGGCAATAATATGTTGCAAATTTCATAATTTGTAAAAGAATTATCTGAACTCAAACTCGTTATAACTATACCAAGCAATAGATCAATGCTTAGTTCATCAGAACAATTATTAAGCTCTGCAAATTGCAAATTAGTACATAAAAAATGATGAGTTTTCGTCATTATAATTTATAGCTTTTCCACTATCAATCGACAAATCAAAATATAAAAATACATATTACTTAATTAATCATAGTTAAATATTTCAAAAGATATACAATTTTACCCTATTCTACACTTACCAACAAATACAAGGCCATTATTTTTATTATTTTATCAAGCAAACTATGTGGAAAACAATATAGAAAAATACAAATTAATAAGCGGGATTAATGGAGCCGCAAGTTACGGTGAAAATGGGCACAGGAGGGGACGATCCAATCTAATGCTAGATTTGTTATGACGAAAAAGGGAGCGGTGATCGAGAATTGTGATGGAATGATTAAGATTTTTTCACTTTTAATTAGAAATTTCGAGAGTATGTGCTTCTGAAAATAAAAAACTTCTACTAGAATATCACCTTTAAAAATGAATCCTGTAATACTTGAATATGAATTTAGTTGGACCTTAATATAAATATTGAACACCAAGTCAAAAGTAAAAATAAAATAAAATAAGACTCTAAACCGTTAAATTTTACTTGTTTTAAATAATTTTCACATATAAGTTAATATATGACAAAAAGCCAATATTTTGTGTATAAAAGCTTGTGGGAAAATTGGAAATGAGCCAAATTCTAAAACAAAACATTTGATTGGTGTAAAATGGGATAAAAATGGTAGTGTTAATGGTACTCTAGTCATAATCTTGAACTTCAATCTATAATGTGTTATTATTGCCCACTAACAAATTTACTCATTTGTCACTATCTATATTCCGTCCCTTTGGGGACATTATATATGTTCTTATCCATTAATTCCACTACAAACTTACCTCATATTACTTATTATAATACAATATATCTGATATAATTCCACAATAATAAATATTATTTATTAATGTATCTTACTTATTAGTACTGTCAATGTTGTCATGTAACATAGAGGCTTCACTAGCTTTTTAGTAGATCGTATATTTGTATTAGAAAATTAAATAAATATATATATATATTAACATGTGAACCCCAAAACTTCTAACCTTGATTTTGCCTATCATAAGATATGCACTTTTATGATTTACTTTCATTATTGAGATTTGAGGATAGCTTTTTACACAGTTAATTTCCCTTATGGTGATGTGTGAAGAGTGGGTGGTGTAGGAATGACCAACAAGCACTACATCATCTCAAGTAATCAAATTATATATAGACATGGTTAAGTCTAAGATAAAATTTTGGTTACATTATTTAATGGCCAAACACATATGCAAATTCTTAAATTTGTCCCTAAATTTCATTTTGACACTCTAACTCAACCTTGTTCCATTTTAACTCTTCAACTCCAATTTTTATGTTCCATTTTTGCACTTCTTTCCAAAGAATCAACAAAGTGGGATGTGCGTACTTCACATGTCATGACATGGCACAAAAACCAATTAAAAACACATACACAACTCCTCTAACTTTCCCCTATTTTTCATGTTGTCATGCTAACTTAGTCTTGTTCCATTTTAATCCTTCAACTCTAATTTATATAGTATCATTTGAACACAAAATAGTAAATTTATGATTTCTTTATTTGTATTTATGTTCTTCATTTCCACTTTTTTCATTTTAAAATCAATGTCATATCTTTTTTTAAAAATAATAATAATGGATGAACATCATTTTTTTAAAAAATATTTTTTTAGAGTTTCCGTACATTATTGTGTGAAAATCGCGAAAGTGTGTTGTTGTTTTTTTAAAACAATTAATTAAATTAAATAACACCACATATTTTTTTCATATCTAGTCTATTTGGACTAACTCAAATATCAGCTTTTTAATTTTTCATTCAACTAAATACGAGTAAAAAAAACTCATGTTCGTTGCTAATTAATAACACTACAAAAAAATGTTGAAACTCGATAGACTTCGTTGGGTTGTCATTGATTTTCTTAAGAAAGAAAATCGACGCACTTTCGTCGGTTATTTTTCACGCAAAAATATAGGAAAACTTTTAAAAAGAAATTGTTACTTTTTTCAAAAAATAAAATCAATGATCATCCGTTAATTTTAATTTTTTACAATAACTAACGGATGAACGTCGATTTTTAAAATGCAAAATTGCAATTGAATAACATATATAGAAATAAAGAAATCATAAAATTAGTATTTTGTGTTAAATGATACATAAAAAAAATAGAGTTGAAGGGTAATCTTTTATTATTTTTAAAAAAAATCCTTGTTATTGTCTTTCACTCTCTTAGAGAAAGTGTGATGCACACACTCTGCCACATCACTTAGAAGTGCCAAAATGGAACATAAAAATTGGAGTTGAAGGGTTAAAATGGAACAAGGTTGAGTTGGAGTGCCAAAATGAAATTTAGAGACAAGTTTAAGGGTCTGCATATGTGTTTGGCCTTATTTAATTGACGGTATAATTAAATTTATATTGTCAACCACACACTATATATATAAGTTTTATCCTAAGCTGAATTTTGGAATATTTTGTCTTATTCTGCGTACTAACCTACCATTAAAGACATAGTATAACATTAAGAACATATATAAATCAATAATATAGTGGAGAATAATGTACATTTTAAATACATATAAAATAATGTATAAATCTATACATATACAATATTATACAATGCAAAAGGGTATTTTTTTTAAAGTAAATCTTAAAGTCTAGAATAGCCCAAAGCATCGAAACACCAACAATGTGTAAGCCTTCAAATTTCTGAATTTTCACCCCCAATAATCATTAAGAGTGTGTTTGGTATGAAGGAAAATGTTTTCCATGAAAAATGTTTTCTTGGAAAATAAGTAGATTTTTGACTTGTTTTCTCATGTTTGGTTGGTGACTAGAAAATATTTTCTGGAAAAGATTTTTTGGTGTTTGATTTATGAATGAAAATTATTTTTGAGAAAATATTTTTTATTTTTACTAAAGAGTAGAAATTAATTTTTGTATTGAAATTTGAAAATATTTTTTAAATATAAACTTAAATTTTTTTTGGGAAGGTAGGGTGGTGGAGCTGAGACATGGGACCTAGGACCACAAGTGATCCCAAGCTAACCCTGCTGGCATGATCATGAGCATACTAAAGATAATAAACTGACGCGGAAGCTAAATCATAAATAAAAATGAAAGGATGGGGAATACCCATGTACTATAACTGAGATAAATGAAAACTGATGAGTTTAATACAAAGAAGATATTAACTCAATACTAAGCTGAATCTAACTATGTCTGAAATAAGCCTCTAAACTGACTAGAAGTGCTGGGACATGCCCTAGCTAAGTCTAGAAAATCTGAACTAAAAGACTAAAAACTGAAACATAACATGACTATTGTCCTCGAAAAATGAGGATTCACTACTGATTCTGCAGGACTGGAGATCAAGAACCAATCTAAGCGTGATTTGGATGCTGAGAACCTGAACCTATATCACGAGAAGATGTAGCGCACGTATGCGTCAATAATTGAAAGGTACTGAGCATGCAGGATATAGTAAAGCTGAAATAAATATATAACTGAACAAAGCAAATAAGCAATGATATAATCTGAACATGATATAGATACTGAAAATACTGAATACGAAGCTAACTGATACAATGACCAAATTTATAACGTGCTGAGACTGAATACTGACTGTACTGAAATATGGTCAATGCAATAGAGTCTGACTGAACTGTGGGAGCTACTAATAACCAACATAAAACCACATGAGCTAAATGTGGAGTCCGATGTATACGCCCCATCGAGAGGACCCAATATACCCTGCCAGAGGTATAGAGGCATGCTGGCGTGATCACTAAACTGATATTGCCCACAAAGGGGACTTACACCTACGTGGCTCGTAGTTCTGGGACTATATGGGTACGCTGAAACCCTAGTCCAACTCGGTATTATGCTACTCCCAATGAATTAAGTAGTCAACTGGTTATGACTGAATTTCTGTAAATACTGGATAGCTCGAAACTGAACATGCAAACTGAGAATGCAACAATTAATCTGATAATGATGCATTAATAACTGAGGCATGTATAACTGAATAACTGAAATACTACGGAGAAATCTGTAGATTTTGGGGCTGGAGCTGATGGAACCTTGCTGCGTTCTTGAACTAGGGTTCTTGACCTTTTTCTCCTCTCTTGCTTCTAATTTTCTAAGTTTTGATTAATGATTTTGACTAAGCTAAGTTCTAGTTATGTTTCTAGGCTTAAATTGCCGAAAATCTCATGATTTAGGGTCTAAATGACGTACCTTAGGGGTTAAACGAAATAGGAAAATACCAAAAGACCCCTAACTTAATTGCTGTCGGATTGACCGACGGACTGGACCTACGGGCCGTAGGTCAATCGTCGGTCCGTCGATTGGAGTCGTCGGTTGAGTCTGCCCAACAGGGATTCACTAAAACGAGTAAAACTTTTTATTCGGATGTCGGATTTTAGAAAACTCGGTGGCGTTGGAAAGAGGATTCAATTATATATCATATAATAAGTCATGGGACACATAATTCCTTTGTGCTAAAAGTTATGACCATTTGAAGTTGATCCATCAACAATTTTCAGCTAACTGACTGTTGACCCTTATCTACGGTCAGACCAACGGACCGTAGATCGAATGACGGTATGTGCTGGTCGACCGTAGTTTGTGTCAGAGGCTGGGTAAAGGAGTTCTCGATCCACGGACACAGACCACGGACCGTGGTCTGATCTACGGACCGTGGGTCTGTCCGTGAGTCGGGATTTAGCCGACTTTTCTGAGTTGGTTTCGGGAGGGGTTGCAGTGGTGAACCACGGACTACCAGCACGGGCCGTGGTCTGACCTACGGTCCATGGATGGTGACCGTAAGTTGTACGTGTAACTTTTCAAAATCTGCATCTTTGGTCTGTTTCGGATTCGGGGTGTTACATTTTTCCCCCTTGGGACCATTCGTCCTCGAATGAAGACTAAACTAGCTGAAATGGAGGGAGAGGGCTGCAATCCCTACCACTAAATACTGAGAACTGAATTTCTGACTGAACTAAGTTCCAAGAACATGCAAATACGCTAAAAATGCAAGTACAACTGAAGGAACATGATTCTAACACTAAATTTACGCATGAATAACTGAAAAACTGAAGAGGAACTATTACCTCAAGCTGGAATGGAATCAGAAGGAAAGAGGTGAGGATACTTGGACTTCATGGCTGCTTCTGCTTCCCAAGTAGCTCCCTCTACGTACTGACTCATCCACAACACCTTGACTGAAGCGACTTCTTTGTTTCTCACCTTTAACCTGTCGATTGAGAATCTCAACTGGTACATCCTCATAAGAAAGGCTATCTTTTACAGCCACAGTCTCTAATGGAACTACGGATGCTGGATCACCCACACACTTCTTCAAAAGTGAAATGTGAAAGACTGGATACACTACTGCTAAATCTGCAGGCAACTCTAACTCATAATCCACTTTACCAATCCTTTTCAAGATTTGGTAAGGGCCTACATATCTGGGACTGAGCTTCCGTTTCTTGTCAAATCTCATCACCCCCTTCATAGGTAACACTTTCAGGAAAACCCAATCATCAACTTGGAACTCTAGTTCATTTCTTCTCACATCTGCATAAGACTTTTGGCGACTCTGGGCAGTCTTAAGTCTATCTCTAATGAGTTGCACTTTCTCCATAGCATCAAGGACTGAATCTAGTCCTATCAAGGCTACTTCACCTAATTTAAACCAACCAACTGGAGATCTACATCTATGCCCATACAATGCCTCATAAGGGGCTATCAGAATGCTGGAATGGTAACTATTGTTGTAGGCGAACTCAATGAGAGGTACGCTCTGCCTGACCATCCATATGTGGATGAAATGTTGTGCTAAAGTTAACCTGATTACCAAGACCCTTTTAAAATGACTTCTAGAAATGAGAGGTAAACTGAGGACCTCTATCTGAGATGATAGACAAAGAAACCCCATACAACCTCACAATCTCATTAATGTAAAGATTGGCGTAATCCTCTGCCGAATCTATAGTCTTGACCGCCAAAAAGCGAGAAGACTTAGTAACCCTATCAACAATCACCCAAATGGAGTCATGTTGCTTGCGAGTACGAGGTAAACCTGTGATGAAGTCCATGTTGATCACTTCCCACTTCCAAGTAGGAATGTGAATCTCTTGAGTCATTGCCTCCTGGTTTCTGATGTTCTACCTTGACTTGCTGGCAATTGGGGCAATTAGCCACAAAATCTACTATATCTCTTTTCATACCATTCCACCAATAGACTTCCCGCAGATCGCGGTCCATCTTAGTGGCACCTGGATGAATAGAGTATATGGAGTTATGGGCTTCTGCAAGAATATGTTGTCTCAACTCTCCCACATTAGGTACACATAATTGACCCTGGTAGCAAAGCACACCATCTCCCCATTGGGAGAAAACCTCAACTCTATGTTGATGGACTGCACCCTTTAGTTCAAGTAATATCGGATCACTGTCTTGCTTTTCCTTAACTTCCACTACCAAAGAAGATTCTGCCCCATTCTGAACCGTTACACCACCATCTGATATGCTCATAAGGCGAACTCTTAGGCGAGCAAGTCTATGAACATCCCTTGCTAGCTCATTTCTTTCTTCCTCAACATGTGTTACACTACCCATGGATAATCTGCTAAGAGCATTTGCTACTATATTTGCCTTACCTGGATGGTAATTACAAGCTCATATCATAATCTTTGAGGAACTCGAGCCATCTTCTCTGGCGAAGATTCAACTCTTTCTGGGTGAATACATACTAGAGGCTCTTATGGTCTGTGAACACATCTACATGAACACCATACAAGTAGTGCCTCCACATCTTGAGTGCAAACACTATTGCTGTAAGCTCGAGGTCATGAGTCAAGTAATTCTTCTCATGTACCTTAAGTTGTCTAGAAGCATAAGTTATACCTTACTTCGCTGCATCAATACACAACCTAGGCCGACCCTGGATGCATCACAATAGATCACATAACCATCTGAACCCTCTAGTAGAGTCAAGACAGGAGTTGTAGTCAACATAGTTTTCAATTCTGCGAAGCTTTTCTCACAATCGTCTGACCATCGAAACTTGACAATCTTATGAGTCAACCTAGTCAATGGTGAGGCTATGGATGAAAATCCTTCCATGAACCCTCTGTAATAGCCCGCTAGACCTAAGAAAATTTTGATATCTGTAGCAGAGGTAGGTCTGTGCCACTGTTTCACTGTTTCTATCTTCTGGGAATCTACTCGAATTCCTTTACTAGACACAATATGCCCATGGAAAGCAACTGATTGTAACCAAAACTCGCACTTGTTAAATTTTGCAAATAACTGGCGATCTTTGAGAGTTTGCAGAACAACTCTCAAATGACTCGCATGCTCTTCCTCATTCCTAGAGTAAATGAGGATAGCATCAATAAAGACGATAACGAACAAGTCTAAGTACTACTTGAACACTATGTTCATAAAATCCATGAAAGCTGTAGGAGCATTGGTTAGTCCAAATGACATAACTACAAATTCGTAATGACCATACCGAGTTCTGAAGGCTGTCTTCAGAATGTCACTATCTCTGACTCTAAGCTGATGATAACCTGATCTGAGGTCTATCTTTGAGAAATGACTAGCACCCTGAAGTTGGTCGAACAAGTCATCAATCCTGGGGATGGAATACTTATTCTTGATTGTGACTTTGTTCAACTGCTTATAGTCAATGCACATTCTGAGAGAACCATCTTTCTTCTTTACGAACAACACTAGTGCACCCCATGGCGAAATACTAGGTCTGATGAAACCCTTATCTAGAAGGTCTTTCAACTGCTCTTTCAATTCCTTAAGCTCAGCTGGAGCCATTCTGTAAGGAGGAATAGAAATAGGCTGCGTATCTGGAAGGAGATCAATCCCAAAGTCGATTTTCCTTTCGGGAGGAACTCCGAAAAGATCATCTGGAAACACTTCTGGAAAATCATTGACTACAGGGACTGACTCAAGAGTTGGGGATTCAGAACTAGAATCCTTAACCCGAACTAAATGATAGAGATAACCCTTAGAGATCATCTTTCTGGCCTTAAGGTAAGAAATGAATCGACCCATAGGCGCTAAGCTATTACATTTCCATTTTAGGATTGGTTCGTCTGGAAACTGAAAACGAACAATCCTAGTTCTACAATCAACTAAGGCATAACAGGAATGTAACCAATCCATGCTTAGAATGACATCGAAGTTTACCATCTCTAACTCTACAAGATCTGTTGAGGTGACTTTTTGAGAGACTGTGACAGGGTAATTTCTGTATACCCGTCCAGCTATAACTAGGTCACCGACTGGAGTAGAGACTGAGAAAGGTTCTGAAAGAGTTTCTGGGCTAACACTGAATTGGACTGCTATGTAAGGAGTTACAAAAGACAAAGTAGCCCCTGGATCTAACAATGCATAAACATTAAGATCAAAGACTCGTAACGTACCAGTGACTACATCAGGAGAATCTTCCTGATCTTGACGAGCCTGAAGAGCATAGAGCATATTTTGGCGCTGTCCGCCACCTGTACCAAATGAGTTACCCTGCTGAGTCGAGCGACCTGTTGGTGCTGCTGAAGTTGTAGACTGAGCTCTACCATTATTTCCTCTTTGACCCTGTCTAGAAGGATAATCCTTTAATCTTTGACCAGACTGACCACACCCAAAACATCCTTCCTTACCTGCAAGGCACTCACCCGAATGGTTCTTACTACATTTCGGGTAAGTTGGGTAGGTTTTGGTGCCTGAAACACTACCTTGAGACTTAAAGCCTGACGCCCTACCTTTTTGATCATTACGAAACTTAGGGGATGGAAACTAGCTGATGAAGGTACTGGAGTCGAAGACTTCTGCTGAAACTACGAGCGATTTCCACCACCCGATTTATGTTAGGAATACTCGTAGTTACCTGTTCTTGCTTTCTTAGTCTCCTTAGCCTGTTCCCTAAGCTTATCACCCTCAACCTGCTGAGCATGAGTCATGAGCCTGGAGATGTTCATGTCTCCCAACAACATAGCATTCCTGCACTCGGTGTTCACTAAGTCTGACACTCCATACAGAAAATTATTCATCTGATCCTTGGAATTAGTAACCATGTGAGGAGCATACCTGGAGAGTTGGGTAAACTTGAGCCCATATTCTCGGACAGTCATGTTACCCTGCCTCAAGTTCATAAATTCTTGGGCCCTTGCTTCTCTCAACTCTATGGGGAAAAATCTGTCCAGAAAGGTTTCGCTGAAATAATCCCAAGTAATAGGAACGGAATCTGTACCCCTGTTCTCCTTCCACTGAGTATACCAGATATGAGCCACATCCTTAAGTTGGTAAGATGCTAACTCAACCTGATCATTCCTAGTGACCTGCATCACCTCAAAAATCTTCTTGATCTCATCCAAGAAATTCTAGGGATCTTCATCAGTCTGCGATCCTAAGAACTCAGGCGAATTCATCCTAACAAAGTCACAGACCCTTGCTGCTGCTGATCCACCGTTAGCATTCACAGGAGCTTGAACCCGCTGATTGTTCTGGTTAGCGACACTCTGAGCCAACATCAGAATAGCATTCTGAATTCAACATTTGAGACTTCCTGATCCGAAACTGAAGGAGCTGCATTTGCATTCCTGTCATTCGCATTCCTGGCATACGCTCTACGATGAGGCATGATCACTGAAAAGTAGAACGTCGAGTTAGAATGAAATTTAGATCATACCTTACGCACGATAAGAGTAACAAGAAATGGAAGATTTCCCAAAACACTTTATAGCCTCCCCCTCATTAGATGTGGTGCGCACTACACATCCATGAAAAAGGACTCTACCTAGTGCGGCTTTTCAGACATCCTAGGACACTTAAACCTAATGCTTTGATACCAAGTTTGTCACGCCCCGAGCTACCCCCGAGACGCGGACACGATACCTAGGACCACAAGTGATCCCAAGCTAACCCTGCTGGCATGATCATGAGCATACTAAAGATAATAAACTGATGCGGAAGCTA
>NW_006239052.1:1537328-1537944 GCF_000226075.1 Solanum tuberosum
ACATGTTGAGATTGAATACTGACTGTACTAAAATATGGCCAATGCAATTGAGTCTGACTGAGACTGTGGGAGCTACTAATAACCGATAATAAAACCACATGAGCTAAATGTGGAGTCTGATATATATGCCCCATCGAGAGGACCCAATATACCCTGCCAGAGGTATAGAGGCATGCTGGCATGATCACTAAACTGATGTTGCCCACAGAGGGGACTTACTCTTACATGGCTCGTAGTTCTGGGACTATATAGGTACGCTGAACCCTAGTCCAACTCGGTATTATGCTACTCCCAATAGATTAAGTGGTTAACTAATTATGACTGAATTTCTGTAAATACTGGATAGCTCAAAACTGAACATGCAAACTGAGAATGCAACAAATAATCTGATAATGATGCATTAATAACTGAGGCATGTATAACTGAATAACTGAGATATCTGACCTAGCATGTGTAATTCAAGAACTAAAGAAATACATAGCTAGGGTTCTGAAATTCATGCAATAGACTAAATATTAACATTTTAAATCTGATTTGGATAATTCTAATAGCTAAGAAACCAATAATTCTAACATTCAAGAAACCCTAGGTCTAGTCATAATAAGGGAATCAAGAA
>NW_006239052.1:1538132-1539033 GCF_000226075.1 Solanum tuberosum
TAGGGTTCTTGACTTTTTTCTCCTCTCTTGCTTCTAATTTTTCTAAGTTTTGATTAATGATTTTGACTAAGGTAAGTTCTAGTTATGTTTCTAGGCTTAAACTGACTAAAACCTCATGATTTAGGGTCTAAACGATGTACCTTAGGGTTTAAACGAAATAGGAAAATACTAAAAGACCCCTAACTTAATTGCTGTCGAAGTGACCGGCGGACTGGACCTACATGCCGTAGGTCAATCGACGGTCTGTCGATTGGAGTTGTCGGTTGAGTCTGCCCGACAGGGCTTCACTAAAACGAGCATAACTTTTTACTCGGAGGTCGGATTTTAGCAAATTCCATGGCATTGGAAAGAGGATTCAATTATCTATCATATCATAGGTCATGGGACACATAAGTCTTTTTGTGATAAAAGTTATGACCATCTGAAGTTGACCCATCAACAATTTTCAGCTAATTAGCTGTTGACCCTCATCTATGGTCAGACCTACGGACCGTGGATCGAATGACGGTCCGTGCTGGTCGACTATAGTTTTTTTCAGAGACTGGGTAAAGAAGGTCTCAATCCACGGACACAAACCATGGACCGTGATCTGATCTACGGACTGTGGGTCTGTCCATGAGTCGGGAATTAGCTGACTTTTTTGAGTTGGTTTAGGGAGGGGTTGCAGTGGTGAACCACGGATCACCAGCACGGGCCGTGGTCTGACCTATGGTCCATGTATGGTGACCGTAAGTTGCACCTACAACTTTTCAAAATCTGCATCTTTGATCTGTTTCGGATTCGGGGTGTTACAGAGATGGGGTAAAAAAAATAAAAATTTGAAATTAAAAATATTTTTTAAAAACAAACTAATTTTTTTTTTTTGAGGGGTGGGGGCTGATGGGGGGTCATGGGTAGGGTG
>NW_006239052.1:1539562-1543866 GCF_000226075.1 Solanum tuberosum
GGGGGGGGGATCGGGGTAAGGGTGGGGTAAAAAAATAAAAAAAATTGAAGTTGAAAAATATATATTTTTAAAAAGCTTTAAATTTTTTTTCAACAAAAAAATTGTATTGAAGTTGGAGGAAAGTTTTGGAAAATGTTTTTCTTAATTTTTTAAGGGAAGTCATTTTCCTTGAATTTGAGGAAAATGAGTTGATTTGGAAAACATTTTCCAAAACATTTTACCCAACCAAACATGAGAAAATTGGAAACCAAACACACCCTAAACCCTATTCAATTGATAGTATAGTTGTATAAGACATAACATGTAAATATGCTCTTTAACTTTGCCTCATTTCACATTTATACCCTCCAACACCCGTATGCTCTTTAACTTGGCCTCATTTCATATTTATACCCTCCAACTTCGGGTTTGCACAAATAAATTTTCATATTTTCTATGTGGCACCTAAGAACTTCGGGTGTTCATAAACAAGGAATCAGAATATTCTTAGATGTTATATTGACAAATCACATATTTTTATGTTTTTTTTATAGAGATATGCTTGCAATGACATGTTTTTACAAACTTGCAAATACATGATACATTATACATATTATCTCTTCAATGTTCTATTTTGTGAATATTTCATCAATGTTTTGATATTCCCACAAAATGATTCATTTTTTCAAATTTAAAATATTTGTTCCATCATGTTTCACATGGATAAGTGCCTAGAGTTAAGAGTTCTTAGATAAGGCTCTTTTTTTCTCTTTCAGTAATCCTACAAATGATGCATGTCTTTAGTAGAGTTAAAGCCCTTTTTTGTCTTCTGCTGACCAACGTCAATAATATAATATTTATTTACCAACAAAAATAACATATTGAGAAAGAGTTTAATTTATTTACCATGTCGCTGGATTAAAAATTGCATTCTCAACAATTTTTATTAGGGGCACTTTCACATATAGCCACTCAAAAATAGCCTAATTACGCTTCATAGCTATAATTTGCGAATTACGATTTGTAGCTACATGTTATAGGGAGGAGAGTGGCGAGCGAGATTGGGAGAGGGAGAGGGAGGAGAGAGGTGAGCGAGAGAAGGCAAATAGTGGGAGAGAGGTGAATTGTATATGTATATCGGTTAGATAATTGTATATTATACATATGTATTTGTATATTTGGCGAATGAGATTGGGAGAGGGAGGAGAGAGGTGAGCGAGATTGGGTAGTAATTTGTATAATTCGCATCTCGTTTGTATAATTCACAGGTACGTTTGTATAATTCACGTGTTTTTGTATAATTGAGTAATATAAAGCCTGTAATTATTCAAATATGATAAAACTCGAAATAACGAATTGGTACAAACATAAACATATGAACTTTAAACAATTATACAAAATTTATTATACAAATTACATTATATAAATTATATTATACAATATCCGAAAACTACACGTTTATATAAACTTTTAAAAGTTATACACAAAAAGATTGAATGTTTATGGTGACAAAACTGAAAAACCAAAGGAAATCATCGTCATATACAAGTACAAACCATCGTATACAAATACAAATCAAACAAAGAATTGTTAGCTGCGAATTATACAAATGTGGCGAAATTATACAAACGCGGCTAATTATACAAACTCGAAGTCAGCCCACGTAATTAATGGTTAATGTTAGTAGCGAGTAGTAATTATAGCAAACTATAGCTATGATGAGTAATTAAGTAGTATAAATTTGCTTAAACGCTTAATTTTCCCTTTTTATTATTCCATCAACCATAATTTATATACAATTTCTTGTCCTTTAACACTTTGTTTTTGTTGATGAATGAAATGGTGTTGATTGATTGCATTACACAAGTTGAAAGGAAGGTGGAAAAGAGCAAAGGTAATGAAGTTTAAATCATTTTTGAGAGATTGGAAATGAAAAATTGCAACGGTGGTTGGCTAAAAATGAAACTAATTAAGGCTAATTAATAAATTAATATTTAATTTCTAAGTGAAAAGAGATATTTGAAAATAGTCATGAATACAAATTTAAATTGTTTAATTTTTATATTTTGTGAGTAATTTAGAATTAAAAAAAATGAAAATAATTTTTTGGTGTTTTTCAATCTGGCCATGAATGCAAATTAAAATTATTTTGAATTCATCTTTAAGTTGAATTTCAAAATTTTATGACTAAACGTATTTTTTGAAGTTCAACTCCGTAATTTTATTTTTTTTTAAAAAAACTCATGGACAAATACATAATTATTTTTTTATCATTAGGATTGATTTAGTTAAACTTTTTTTTTTTTGAAGAATACCATTGTTGAATTTTTTGAGCTTGAAAAAAAAACTTATTGAAGAAAGTTGGTCTTTCAATTTTTCTTTTGGATTTATGATTAAATCTAACAGTTAAAAGTTTTTTGAATTGATAATAGAAGGTTGTATTTGTATATTAAACTTAGGTCCTCGATCCTAAGCCCCAACTACGTATACTAACACAATTTTGGTTAGGAGAGAACTATCTTTTATCATGATCAATTAATTGGAGATAAATAAAAAGTAACATACAAAATTTACAAAATCAACACATGAGATCTTTATAATTGGAACAATTTTTTTTTCTTCAAATTTTAAGTGACCACAAGAGATTATTTCCTCAAACATGACCACATGAAAACATAAAGACAAGGTATACAATAATGAACGATCACAATAAATCACCCAAAAAAAAAACCCTAGTAGCTATAGCTAGATAACAAATAAACATCGGATTTATCTCATATCCATAACTATAGTAGAAGTGAATATTCCGTTTTTATTATATAGAAGTTTAACTCGTAAACCTCAGGCCTTGTAGCACCAAGCATGGTGGTTATGGTGTCCGGTGGCATGAGTTTCTTTGTCAATCATACCTTCAACGTATCGAAATTCTTCGATATGACAAGGGATATTCATAGGACCATCATGATGAAGTTCACACTCTTCTTCATTACCTTTCAACAATTGTGTGAAAAGTGGATGGTTAATGTATATCACTGGGATTATGAACTTGTGTTGTTCCTCACCATCATGACCTACCAATACTGGAAGACAACCCTTTGGGATGCCTATCATTTCTTTTATCCCATGACCGTGTTGATGGTGATGGTGATGGTGAAAATGGATGTGAGGTAGATGCACTTGAACATGCAAATTCAAATGGTGATGGTGGTGTTTGTGATCTCCACTACCCATTGTTACAAAAAAAAGAGTGATAGAGCTAATGAAACAAACAATATTTTTGTATTTATGTTAGAACATTGTTAATGATCTATTTGTGTGTATAGTGGTTTCAAAAGGATGAAATCTGAAAATTTGAGGGTGTTGTTGAATGGTAAAGATTGGTGTTTATATAGGCAAGGATAAGAGAGTTAGGACTTGTTTTGAATATGTAAAAGGGCATATAATAATGTGATATAAGAAATTGAAAATTGACAACTAATAATACTCATCAATTTTAATTCATGTGAACTTGTTTAATTGGCTACCAAATTTTCAAAAAAAAATAAAGTTTGTGATTTTAAATATATTATAAGTAATATTTATTTGAAAAGCCATGTGTCACTTGTAATATTAGTAATTACACAATCTAATAATCACACAGGTTGCCAGAATGTAATTTTTTTTAAAAATCATTTTTGGTTGAACAAATATAATTATATAGTTAATAAAAAGGTTAGATTAAAATCATTTTTGTCTATATTATAAATATTTTTCGGTAAAAGTATATTCAATAATTATAACTAGAATATAAAAAAATAATATCCAATCTGTTCCAAATAAACAATATTATTGTTACTTAAATTGATTTATAATTTTTTTTAATGTTGGATTAATTTATCTTACCACTAAAGTAAAGTTATCTATTAGACAAAAATATAGAATTTTATTTGGATGATTTTGATTAGCAATTATATGATTATAGGATATACGAGACAAAAAAATTGGTATAATAATAGAATTATTAAAGGTTTAAAATACAATGTTTTATATAATTTAACTTCTCATTAAGAGTTAATAGTAAATTCAGATTAAGTTATTTTCAATTTATAAAGATATTTTTTAAAAATAAACTAAAAATAATAAGTTTCACACCGTTAAAAGAGAAAAAAGTATTTACTATTAGTTAAAGTTAAAAATTAAAATATTACTAACCCAAAAAAATTTATAAAATAAAATGTAAAATATTTTTCTCACCTCACTTCACCATTTCCTCTCACCCTACTCCCCCGACCCAATTTTTAGTTAAAATTCTTTTATAATTTTTTTTTAAAAAAAACTCTTACTGC
>NW_006239052.1:1543903-1549594 GCF_000226075.1 Solanum tuberosum
CAATTTAAAATATTACGTTAATTTTTTTAAAAAAAAATCTACCGCACCCCACATAACCTCCGCTTCCAAATTTTTTTTATCGTTTTGTATTATATATATATATTTTTTTATTTTTATTTTTTTTTCAAATAAGTACTTTTTTACTTGCCGCAAAATTATTTTTTTTTGTTATATTCGATACGTTAGTAGAATTTTTTTTTTCAAATATATATATAAATTAGGAACAGATGGTTAAATGAGGTGGGGTAGAATTTTATTTTGGTTAAAATACTAATATCAAATTTATTTTAGGAAGGAGTGGGGGAGGGGGTAAGCTCTGAATTTTTTTGAAAATATTTTATAAAAGAATTTATAAAATAAAAGGATGGGGGTTGTTGGGGATGGATAGGAAATGGTGGTGTGAGGTGAGAAAAATATTTTAAATTTTATTTAAAAAAAAATTGGGATAGCAATACTTTAATCTTTAGTTTTTTAACTAATATTAATAGTTTATTTAATTATTGTCAAGGTGAAATATTTTATCCATGTGGAATGCTAGTATTACACACACCACTGATGTGTGTTTCTCAAAGTAATAAGTAATAGTTTATGTATGAAATTCACACTCCCAATAGTTTAGATATGAAATTAAAAAACAAATTAGTTTATGTGTGTTTTCGACACATATCTCTATTAAATTATTATATAATTAATTAAAAATTAATTGATAGTATAATGTTTTAAATTATTTTTCAAGCTGTCGGCATTGAAAACAATTTAGGATTATATGAAGTATACAATGTTTAGGTAGAATAGTTGAGTTTAAATTTTGAATAAAATTAATTGAAGAAGTCACCGATCAAGATCATGATAGGATAAAATGATTATTACTTCGATAACTTTTTATTAACAAATTTTATACGAAACGAATTTGAATCAATCGTTCTAAAAAATAAATATAAAAAATAAAGTGAAGTGTTATCACGGATTAACGTGGTGTAGCCAAAGGATTTAACATGTGATAAGAGATAATTACTTTGGAAATAAGGAATTCAGTGATTGGTTGTAGGAAGCAAGAGGCTAGGAAGGATCAACACACATTAACTCCATTATATTGTTGGTCTTCTTTTTACAACTTTTTTTGAAGGTTCATGAATTTATTTCATATCGTGATTAAAAGGCAATTATATATGGTCAATATTTACCCATTTTACGTCTCTACGTAGTAGTATTGTGTTTGAAATAAAGATTTGAATATATCACCGAATTTTGAGAAGAGGTTCATTTATGCTATTTGTTAAATGTTTGGCTAATTTATGACATCCGTTAAAAGTTTGGCTTATCAGACTTTCATTTGAGAGAAGACTCATCCATGTCATTATTTTTTAAATAAAATGATGTAGATGAACAAAACCTTTACCATATGACATAAATGTGTTTTTTCTCAAAGTCCGGTGGCATATTTTGAGCCTTTTTCCTTTGAAAAAAACAACTTAATTAATGGCTTGAGTAATCATAATTGACCACATGTAAAAAATGGTTTTGTAAAATCGAAGTTGTTTTCAGTTAACAAATAATGACGTAGATGAGCCTTTTCGGTTAACAAATAATGACTTAGATGAGTCTTTTCAATTTGACAAATAATGACATAGATGAACCTTTTCTCAAACGTCGATGACATATTTGAGCTTTTTTCTCTTTATCATTTACTAACCTTTTAAATTTATTTATTTATATATATATAAAAGATATATGAGCTCTTATTCTTTACTTTTTCTTTTCTTTTCATGTGGTATATAGAGACGAAATTAGAATTTTAATTTTATGGGTTTTGAATTTTTTAACGATGATTTCAAGTAGGGAGAAAGGTAAAAAATATCCCTCAACTTTCACTTAATAGATAGTTTTACCCTTCATTATACTATCCATCCATTTATACCCTCATCGTTGTGAAACTTACACCCATGACCCTCAATTGGATGAAAAACCCCAAATCAGATGAAATTATCCCGTTTTTTTTTAAAAATAATTCAATTTCCTCATACAAGAAACACCATACACATCATTCGTAAAACTTTAATCATAACAGTATAGATGAAATAGAAATATATGCATAATGTTTTGGATGATCAACACCTATTCCTATAAACAATCAAAAATCAAGAGCATTCTATATTAAGTCAAACTAAAGTATAAATCAATCAAATAATACAATAATGATATAAGCATTTTACTACTTTAACTATAGAATGAAAAGAATAACCTTGGATAAAGTTCTAACAAAACCAAAAAGATGAATTTATATAATTAAAAATAGAAAAATATCTAAGAATATATTAAAATTTTAAAGTAAATATTTATAGGTTATAAATATAAAAAGGCACTATGCATACCACACACCTGGTTGAATGCATCAAGTATACATAAAAAGTTCTAATCAAATGAGTAAGCTGTGAGTTGAATTAAATTAAGGAAAAACAACTAATTAAGACGCATACTATGCAATTACTGTTACCTGAATTATTTCTTAGCTTGATCTTTTGTTGTTGCTGCATTTTCTATGCTCGAGTTAGATAGATGGATAGTCAAGAACAAAAATATCTTTCTTTAACTCATTTTTAGTTTTATTTTCGGGAAAACTATTTTATTAGGCATACATTCATAATATATATACTATTTCTACATATACTTTTCTAGATAAATGTGAATCACACTAGATACATGTATGTATTTGGTGTGATTCACATGGCTATCAGATACATCGGAGAGTGACGAACGAGATGAGAGGGAGGCGAGAGAGATTTGTTAGGTATCCCAAATACATATGAATCTACTTGGATATAGTGTATCTAGAATAAATTACACTTAATTTTGACCTCATTTATCACGAGATACATGTATCTGGATGCACCAAAATCTAGTAAGATTTCTAATATTACAAATTAGAGTGTATCTAAGTAATTACCTCCTAAACTAGTGGGATTTCGGTAATTTTTTCCTTTTCCAAATCAGACCTTGTATATTCAAACTGGCGGATCATATTGTTCTATATTGAAACACTGAATTTGACTACTTTACAAGTCCTCAAAGTACACCATAAATCAATTCTTGGTAGTTATAACTAGTAGATGTAATTTTTTTTGGTGCATCATACAAGAGTTAGAAAGTCCAAAATGAAGACCAACAAAAGTGTCAAACAATGAACAACACAACTGCACTAGAAAAATAGAAGGAGCAAAATCACCAAAACCCAACTACTGTTCACGAGCTAAAATGTGGAGTTGTAGGACTCCAAATCGACCTCTCTCAGTTCCCAATTAAAGACAACGTTGAAAGGAACAAGCTGTCTAAAAATCAGGTCAAATCAGACAAGGAACGAAGCGGGAATTGCAATTTGATATTGGTTGTTAGGGCTTGTGCGAAAATCTGCACTCTCACTTTTCTCTCTATGTGGCTGCTGATCAATCTCTTGTGATTCTTCAGAATAAGACCTAAAAGAAAGTTTTACATATGCACCATAATATTGGGCATATGGGCAAAAATGAACTAGCCCAAATTGGACTTTTATTTATGGACACAGAAAGGGAAAAAGACCCAAAATTCAATAGATAATTTGGTATTTTTGTTACAATAAGTAGATAAAACCACCCATGAATCAAACATTATAGGTTTATGAACTAGATATCATAGAACTTGCTACTCTTATCCGATTTTCTCTCCACTTAGCTTTGACAAAATTAGTTAGCATGGTGCAAAACAGTAAATTCATACAATGGTTATTTGGCCATCACCATTTGTTACACATCAATTGTCAGAGCACCTATACAGTTTCAAACTTGTAGAAATAAGTGAAAGCGATGAACCTATATTTGAGAAAGAAGAATGAAATCTAGCATATGATCCATACTATATATATATATTCTTCAATGATTTGCTGAAGTTTTACTACCTTTAAAGCATCTTATGTTTCTTTCCTCGATTATCTTATCTAAGCGTAAGGTATCTCAAAGCACTATCACAAAATCGCAAGACCATTAGAAAATTAAATTCACACTTGTGTTTCCGAAGATCAGGGTTTGGTCAGAAATGTTCTTAAAGATAAAGGCAAGTGTAATGAAGATTATATTGAATCAAAATGGTGACTACTCCTGGTACTACTGTATATCACAAATATGTCAATCTGAGCAACAAGTTTCAAAGTTTAAATAGGTGAGCCACACAAGGATGTTGAAGGAATGATAAAGGTGAACACAAGGAATTAATTAATCCTGTTTTGAGAAAGAATTAAAGGTATTGTTCCAATAAATCGATCTTACCAAAAAGCATCATCGCAAATACACAATGATTCTACTACATCAGTGAGGAAACACTAATTAAAGAGAACTCAACAAATGCTTCTCCGATCGTAACTAAGTTGCAAAAATAGAAAATGAGTATTTAAGTACTTATGAATATGATATAATGTTTTGCTAAATTTATGGGGTTTGCCAAAACACTTGGAATTAACCAAATATATGGATAATTTACTATCCTAACCATGATATATAATTAGGACATTACTTTAATTAATTAAATCTCAACCATTACCTTTTAACCATGACACATGCCTTTCATCCAAGTAATAACTTGGAGAAAATGGAGAGAAAAGAAATGAAGAGGACTCACATCCAATTAGTTGCCTTACTATTAAGCCACCTCCGAAAGAGCAATATATTTTGTTTCTTTTTTCCTTTTTGGGTGCAAAAGAATACTCACTCCATCCACTTTTAATTGTCATGCTTTTTTTTCCTCTTTTTTTTATAGTCAAACTATAAGAATTTTAATTAACATTTTACGATATATTTTTTCATAATATATTGCAAAAAATTGCAATTCATAATACTTTTCGTATAGTTTTTTAATATGTAAATTTTTTGTTTAAAATATCGAATTAATGTAATCTAATTTAACTTTAAAATTAGTCAAATTGACTTTCGAAAAGTGCAACATGACAATTAAAAGTGGACAGGGAGTATATACTTTATATGTTACTCCCTGTTTTCCAATTTATGTGACACATTTCGTTTTTCAAGAGTCGACAGTTAAGTTTGACCGGCAATTTGTGCATGAAATCTTAATTTTTTTTAAATGAAATTTATATAGTTGTAAACTACGTAAAAGTACTATAAGTCATAATAATTGACAATTCAAAATATTCAGATATATTAAAAATTTACAGTTAAAGATAGACTTGTTTGAATTTCGAAATTCGAAATATGTCACATAAATTGAAATGAAGGAAGTACTATTTGTATGTTTGACTTGTTATTAGGCTTAGGGTGTAGTAAGGGTGGCAACGGAACCGGTAACGGGACTACCGGACCGGGACGTTCCGGAACCGGGCACCACGGGCCGGAACCGGGACCGACCGGAACAGGTAATTCCGGAAAAAAATCCGTGTTCCCGTTCCGGACCGGTAACGGACCGGTAACGGACCGGACCGGAAACCGGGTCCAACCGTTAAAATTATAATTTTTTTATTAAAATTAAAAAATTAGGAACATTACACTTAAAAATTTATACTTTTAAAGTTTTAAATACAAACTTTCAAACTTTTAAAAGTATAAAAGTTTAAATTTCACAATTTAAAAGTTTGAAAATTTAAATTCAAACTTTAAAACTATAAAAGTTTAAATTTCACCCTTTAAAAGTTTGAAAATTTAAATTCAAACT
>NW_006239052.1:1552965-1553111 GCF_000226075.1 Solanum tuberosum
TCATCCGTATTTATTCTTAATTGAGAAATTTTTTTCGTTTTAGATTGAGAAGTACTACCAGTTTTTTTATTTTTCTTGGATTTTGAGCTAGATAAATTAGTGAACGAATTAACTATGGTTGTTTTACCCTTTTCAATAATGTTTTT
>NW_006239053.1:0-1639 GCF_000226075.1 Solanum tuberosum
TGAGATTTGCCAAAAGTTCTAACTGGGACAAAATTTTGAGGACGACCTCAAAAATTCCAACAAGTGTTGTCAGAAGCTTGATAGTCAACTCCAAATAATCCATCATCGATTGAAGTTCAAAGTCAACTTGCAAATCTCCAGCATTGTCATGGTGATCCAGTAACTCCTTGTACAAATCCCCAATAAGACATGAGTCGCAATAAACACAAAAATGGTCAAGAGTAATATGTTGATTGCTCACATGTGTCAAACTGATCAGGCATTTTGTACACATTCTACTTTTAAAGAATCTTTTCTCAAGGTTTCTTGACTAAGTCGCTAGCTAGGGCGACGTTGTGTCTACTAATTGTTCCTTTTCAAGTATAGGAACAGGTGAAAGCATTAATGCGATAACACTTTCAAGACAATCATCGAGCCATCCACTTCGTTACAGTTGGATAATCATCGAGCCGTCTACTTCGTTACAGTGGACAATCATTGGGTCATCCATTATTGCATTTTTCATTTGCCAAGAGGGCCATTGCATTTTCATCCGCCGAGAAGGCCATTGCATTTAAGTCGCATCTATTCGGAGGTGAGGGATGTGCACCCTATCTATTCCACGTTCAAGTCGTAGGAGACTTGCGTTGAAAGAATTTTTATTCGTCCTACCGATGGACATACATTCAGATCCTACCGATGGATCATCTTTTTTCATTCGTCCTACCGATGGACATACATTCAGATCCTACCGATGGATCATCTTTTTTTATTCGTCCTACCGATGGACATGCATTCAAAATCCTACCGATGGATCATCTTTTTTCTATTCGTCCTATCAATGGACATACATTCAAAATCATATCAATGGATCATTTTTTTTCATTCGTCCTATCATACATACATTTAAAATCCAATCAATGGATCATGTTTTTTCATTCGTCCTACCGATGGACATACATTCAGATCCTACCGATGGATCATCTTTTTTCATTCGTCCTACCGATGGACATACATTCAGATCCTACCGATGGATCATCTTTTTTCATTCGTCCTACCGATGGACATACATTCAGATCCTACCGATGGATCATCTTTTTTCATTCGTCCTACCGATGGACATACATTCAGATCCTACCGATGGATCATCTTTTTTCATTCGTCCTACCGATGGACATACATTCAGATCCTACCGATGGATCATCTTTTTTCATTCGTCCTACCGATGGACATACATTCAGATCCTACCGATGGATCATCTTTTTTCATTCGTCCTACCGATGGACATACATTCAGATCCTACCGATGGATCATCTTTTTTCATTCGTCCTACCGATGGACATACATTCAGATCCTACCGATGGATCATCTTTTTTCATTCGTCCTACCGATGGACATACATTCAGATCCTACCGATGGATCATCTTTTTTCATTCGTCCTACCGATGGACATACATTCAGATCCTACCGATGGATCATCTTTTTTCATTCGTCCTACCGATGGACATACATTCAGATCCTACCGATGGATCATCTTTTTTCATTCGTCCTACCGATGGACATACATTCAGATCCTACCGATGGATCATCTTTTTTCATTCGTCCTACCGATGGACATACATTCAAAACCTACCGATGGATCCTCTTTTTTTTTATTTCG
>NW_006239053.1:3372-28566 GCF_000226075.1 Solanum tuberosum
TTTTTAAGTTATTGTTTAATTCACTTATTTTTATTCATATTTATTTATTACTAACACTTTTACTAAGTGTCTTTACAGGTACCCGGAGCTGCTTCTCATTGAAGCTATTCGAACAAAGTTCGAACAATATTTTGATTTATTATCGTATTTTATTGACGATAGACAAATCTAGGATATTTCTTATATTATTTTATTTTATTACTTGTGTATCTTGTATGTTTGTTTTATTTGTATATTATTTTTATCTCCTCCTCAATTTGAAAAAATGAACTCAGTCGGGATCCACAGTTGTGGATTTCGAAGGATGCCTAATACCTTCCCTTCGGAATAACTTGAACCCCTTACCTAGAATCTTGGTTTCGTAGATCACTTAATGGTTTCCTAGTATTTTCCTAAAATTAGGTGGCGACTCCTTTAAAATTCGTTTATTCTTAAAATTCTTTCAAAATTGAATCAATTGATTATTTTTTGAGTCACCGTGACGTTTCGCCCTATTCGAATAGAGTAGGGATGTAAACATATATAATATAGTTATGTATCAAATGCATGTATATGCAACACTATTTTATAAATAAATCAACATATATCATATTCATAGTTTTTTTATATGATACATAACTATATTAAATTGTCGACATTTTTTTTGAATCTATTACGATTTGGATGAGATTTGAGAGAAGAAAATTTCAAATTTGAATTGTTTGGAGCTGTTATTTGGGAGAGATTGACATCAATTAGATTTGCATGATTTGGGGAACTGACATTTAATTTTATATTTTATTTTATTTTTAATCTCAACAAAGTAGTTGTATAATGTATAAAATGTGATGTATACGGAAGAATGGGATTTATCCGGATGACAACAATTTTAGGAGATTTTTGTAAATTGGATAAAAATAGGGACAAAATGTAATCTGCTCCTTATACTATGTGATTCTTAAAAAAATTACTTGAAAGTATGGCCCAATAATAACTTATCGCATTCAATATTTATTCCAATCCAATAAATACATGAAACATGTCTTTATATATTAGTATACAACATAGTTAATTAATATGCGTTTATCTTAGTTTATAATTTAACATGATAAATTAGTATAATTTAATATAAATATTGAAATACATATAAGAATAAAAAATTTATCTGCCAGGCACTAAATTGATTTATTAATCGCTAAATCAAGTTTAAGCCAATTTTGACTTTTAGGCCGTGTTTATGTCCAAATTTTACATTTATTTCCCCATATAGTTGTCTTATGGCCCTAGATCCAAAGTGATAGTATCTTTCTAGATTATAGTATCTAAATGTCTTTGATAATATCTTTTCCTTTATAAATCAAATATCAGAAAATAATTACTAAAATCACACTCCCTTGGATAGTATTTTACTCCAATGAGCTAGGTACATCTAAAAAAAAAAATATTCTTAGTCAGTGTATATAATAAGTTAAATCTCGAGAGTGAAATCGATTAATTTATAGATGATCAAGTCATTTTATAATATAATATAATATAGGTCAGCTGTTGTTCAAGGAGAGTAGTTGCAAAACAATCACAACCAAATTTCTATCAACTTCCAAAAATTTCTCTTAGTACATACTCCGTATATATCAAGCAATATATTCAATAGAATTGCAACAATTTATACAGGAAATTATTAGAATTCGCAACTCAGTGAAGCCTCAATAAGTGAAACCTGTATATATGTATATCTAGAAATTTTCTTTGTGGAAATTGAAACGAGTGGATGAATTTAAACTAAATTCTTGACACAGCCTTCTAAGTGGTTTTGTAAGAGTAGGACTTCCGCAGTAAAACACCCCTGCAAATATAAAAATATGTGACAATTGAGCGTCAAAAATTAGCTAAAATTGGAACATTTGTTTATTATTAAGGGCTTACCAATTCGAGAAGATGGATGGGCTGCTGCCAACCTAGAGAATACCTTTCTCCAATTTGGTCTTGCAAAATGTGTTCTTATCTGTTACATTGGAAGTGTTACAATCAATATACTGACGTAACTATAAAAGTAATTTGAACCTAATACTTCCAACGCAGAGCATAAATTTAAGTGTAAAAATTCATAAAATTGCAACAAATAGGATATATACCCGACTGTCGGAGACAACATCAACTCCATTTTTAGCATGTTGTAGTGATTGCACCATTGCAATAAGTGCAGATCTAGCATCTCCTTCTTCATAAACACTAGTTAAATAGTTGTGCATTTCCATCATTTCCTGTATAATATATCACTTCCAATTATATACTATGTATTTAAGTTAATGTTATTGAAAATTAATCAACTCACATTATGGTCATATTCAGCAATATCATCCATAACACCCTTGAACCAATCAAATGATCCTTGTTCTCTGGTCACCCAATAGAAATATGCTCTGTGAGGACCTCTCCTATTACTTGATGATTCACCAATTTGCTGATTCTGCAGTAATTCGATTTCGTTATGTTCTTAATTAGAAAAAGAGTTTAACTTCTGTACACGGATAATATAGAAGAATTTTTATATTAGGTTAAAGTATACTGTTAAACTATCAGTGTATATAATTTAAATCATTAGCAAAATTATGGTTTTGAGATTAGGTACTTACAGATTGAGATTCATTGTTAAGAAGGTCCTTTAAAATGCTAATAAATGGTGTTGCTCCTATTCCCAAGCCAATTAGTAGAAGGATATCATATTTCTTGTAGTTCTGAGCTGGTGCACCATAAGGTCCTTTGATCATGATCTTCGGAAATCTGCATCGAAAAGATAAGAGTAAATATAAGTTCTATCATGGTTCATGAACATGAAAATCAGTAGACATAGAACAACATGGAAACGTACTCGGATTGAGCCTGTTCAACATCTGTATATGCTTTAGTTTCCATTCTAACAAGACTTCCCTTCCTTGATTGTGCTACTTGATCAGGCTCACAGGCCTGCTAAAGGAGAGCTTATTAAAATCAGAAAAGGCTAAAAATAAGTAGAAGAAAGAAGGGGAGTCCTAGTAGCTCAGTTTGTTGGCTACCTGAATTATAGAGTTTCATAAGATTAGTGATATGAATGGATCACCAATTTATCGAATTTTTGTTAGTGTTAGCTCATTAGACTTGTAGAACTCATCGAATAGAAAATGTAAGTGATCTGGAAACGCGAATTTAACAAATTTATCACCTTCTCAAATCTGGTTTTTAGCTCTGTAGTCCAGTCTCCCAACGTACGTATATGAACACTTAGATAGTTGTCGTCTGGTGCTGAAGTGATTGAGAATGGATGCCTGTAAAAATTGATAAAGTTCCTTAGCGCAAATAGACGTCCAGATTTGTAAATGATCATTGCATAGTTTGAGCTTTCTTCATTTACCATTCGAAGGTTGATATATCAGGACATTTAACAAAAAGGTACATTCCACTCTTATACTTGAATCCTGGAGGTTTACTCATGTATAATGCTAGTACATTCCCTGTATATGTGACAGCCTGCAATTTTTTTTTTGCATCAAATCAAAGCTAAATTCAGAAAGTTCTTATGAATTTGACATAAAGCTTGTTCGAAGCTAAAACCTTTATAATATTGACATTGTCGCTGTGCTCATAGACGATGAGAATTCTTTCCGTAGCATATGCAAGTACCGGAACTGCAAGGTACATCCATGTCTGCATAACAAAGATATTTCTGATATCTCAATCATCATCACTAGTTTGATTAAATTGATCTTAAATGTCAACAAACTAAACGCCCTTAATCATATCGAAACAACATGATTGATATATGTGCATTTTTCAAGTTATGCAGTAGTTGGATTTCTTCTCTTAACTGCAAAGTTAGGAAATGTCAAAAGGTTTTCAAAATCCAAGTGAACATACATACCGTCTTTTTGTACCATTCTTTTGTAAGGTATATGAAGTAGCCATGGAGGACCAAGAGGATGTAGACGAGGACCAGAAGATGATGTGCATACCAAAACGCATTAAATCCTGCTAAATGATGGAACGGCCATGGCAATTTGATGACGTTCCTTCTGAACGAATGTAAAGCCAATGTGAAGGTGAAAAGCATGAAAAGTGTCATCAGAATGCCTGTTACACCTGGAATAGACGCCACCAGGTCCAAGTAACTCGGTTGGTGGTAGTCGAAGTTGCTTCCAAGAAATGTCATAAATTTACTCTGTGGACACGTTGTTAGTTTCACAAAATTGCAGCTGGTATGGAAAAGTGCGTGAATAAACGTTGCAACAGCAATTCCCAATGCAATTATCTTATGGAAATTGATATTTTCATCAAAGGGAAATATTGAACCAAGGAAAGTTTCTCTGAGCTTAGTAAGAGTTCTTCTGCATACAGGAAAAAGAACCAGAGCCATGTTGAACTTAAGAGTCTCTCCTGTACCTTTAGCAATGCAAACGCAATAACCCATGATCTGAAATGCTGATTTTCTTTTAAATTGTTGGAACTTCCAAGTAAAAAGTACCATGTTGATGCACAACCACAATGTTAGGACCCATATTCTTTTCCAGTTTTCTTGTACTTTTTCTGATGTTTTGTAAAAGAATTTGCTGACTGGAGTCCTGTATTCTTTCGGGATCATGGTTTTCGCTAGTGTTTGTGATCTCTTTAGGGTTTTTTCCCCTTCTTCTGAACCCACCATCCCTCTTAGTAGAGCTTCAAGTTGCCACATCTGTTAAGTAGAAAATGAGAAATTATAGGAGGAAACTATTCATCCATTTTAGTCTAACACCACACATTGAAGCTCTTCCTCTAAAAGAATTCTCATAAATTCATTTCTAATAAGTTCATATGGCATAGCACGAGGAGATTTATCCAGTAATATGATGATTGCAATTGAAACTAGAAGCATGACAGTTTCAGGGATCAAGACAATCAAACCATCAATAACAGTAAAACGACAGCAACTTTTTAGTCCCATCCTTACCTCAATATATCCCAAATGATCAGGGTCGAGCTCTTCCATGATTAAAGCTGCGTATGTCGGTGCATGTTGCTTGAATTTTGACAATTTGTTTGCCGAGGCACTCATCACTAGAACCTTTTTCAGAAAAAAAACATATTAAGTAGATAGATACGCTAAAATTGAAGGAAGAAAGTTTTCCAAGGGAAGTTTTCTCACCTCCTTTACCTCTTCCTCTGATAGTTTCCCATCACCATTCTTGTCACACCTGTGAAAATTCACCACCATTAGTCACTCGGAAAGACGGATTTTAGTTTTCATCTCCCATTGATTTAATCTCTTACATGTCAAAGAAAATATGAAGCCTTGCATCAAGAGATTGAGTTGATATGTCTTCCCAAAATCCTCTCACTTCATCTATTGTTATACCATTTTCTGTGTTGATCTTCCTACGCCTAGCCAACGTATCGAATAACTCTCCAGCAAATTCCTTGCTTTCTCCCATTCCTATTATGCAAAACATAGAAATGTTGTTCTACTTTCTTCTCTAACTGAAACCAAGTTTATATGAAATGCCTGTTTCTATACAAGTTTGACAAAAATACCAATACAAGTCCCAAATTTCTCTCTGAAGATCCTCCCATTAACTGCATTTTGATTGAATCGTTTCTCCACACTTCGCCAAGCATCTCCCTCCTTCCCTGTTATTGAAGACATAATTAAGTAAATAAAAGTTAAGACGAGACCATCACATAATTCAATATGGTATCAAAACAGACAGAGATCCTGAGTTCAAATCAAACGACGTTCCATCATCAAAAGGGACTCTACAGTATCAGGCTCGCATATAAGTGGGCATGTTGAACATATAATTAAGTAAATAAAAATGCTTACTCTCGAACATTTTATCTTTTTAGATGAGATGGTCACACAATTCAGTACCTGTAGTTGATCTGTCAAGAAACCGCAAGCTCTTGAGCCCTCTAGTAGCTCCTGATTCCATCCGCCCCATTCTTGGTACAACGCCATTTCTTCGTCTTGAAATGCTGAAATTTCTCTTGAAAGATTTTTGATTTGCAAGCTCTTCTTGTAAACCATTTGCACCATTTATATTCTCATGGACATCGCTCGTACTATCTTTTTCAGCATTTTCAAGAATCCATTTCACTGAATTGTCTCTAGATAAATCCCCATCGTCAATGGGCACCATACTATGTGATTCTCTTACTTCTTCTCTGTTTTTCACAAAATTTTGATGAAAAATAAAGAAGAGTTCGTTAAATCAGTTGTTTGAAAAATACAATGTTTTAAAAAACCATAGTGTCCCCCACTAAAACAGCATGCCAAAATGAAATATTTTATTCATTAGACAAAGTCTTATTTGTGTTTATTTTCTTTTAATTGAATCTTTTTTTAAAACAGCCAAGGAGTAGTTGGATTATAGTTTAGTCACTCAAAGACTGGATTTTTATAATAAGATACTGCAATTTGTTCATTATTCATTAATGTGAATACAATATTTTAATTGTAGGCACATTCCTAGCAAGCTAGAAACAGATCATATGATTAAATTTGCTTCATATTTTATCAATGTTTCAATTTTTACTTAAAACAGAAATTCTAGGGAATCTTTTAGACGTGGTTCGAATTCTTTTATTAATTGAAACGAGTAGTCATTCCGGATCCTTACTTGTAAGCACGTCGTCCTCCACCTTGTTATTTTTTTTGTTGTTTTTGGTAATCTTTTTCTCTTTTATGCTTTTGGGTTTTGGAATTTTCCTTAATAAAAAATAATCTCAACTTCAAACGTGGTATTGACAATTCTATAGAAGAAAGAAAAAAAAAAATGTTTTGACAACTCTATAGAGTACAGGCAAATAACTACTACTCTTTAACGCGGAAATAAAGTTTGGACTAAAATATGCGTAGCTATTAACATGAAATATTAAATATTTAGGGGTAAAGCAAATCAAGACAAACTTTGAATATTAGATATGACATCAAAGTCGATTTATCAGTCTGACATTAAGTTTGTAAGAATCTTATTTCGAAGCAGTTTTTGCTTTTTTGATCTTTTTATTTTATATGTTTGTGCAAGAAGATAGGATTTCACTTTGACTGTACTCCGAAGCTTAAGATGAATTTGAACACTGAAAATTTGCGTGCGATTAACTAGTTTGTATCAGCTCATATACAGTCATACTCATATCAGTACACGAAAGCTTAAAGATATCTCAATGTAACACAAGTAGATTCAGTTAGCTTTATTAGTTAATTTAGTGCACTTTTAAGTGGTGAAGTTAAGTGCATTTTAGTTGAAACCTCTATTCTAGGTGTGTCCCAAATGGACCAAAATCTCTTCCAAACCAATTCCTAAATGGATATATGAAACTTACCAGGTAAGAAGATTAGAAACTCTTATCGCATCAAAAGAGACACCTCAAATTTACTATAATGTCTGTCTCATGAATCTCCCAATTTTCTTTCCTTTTTTCCTTTCTTCTTTCTTGGATATGGTAACCCACATTCAAACTCCCCCTACTCAAGAAGCCTAACAATGGCTTCTTCCACTTTGCTCCCTTGATGACTCGAACCCCCAACTATAATTGGAGGTGGAGGGCCCTTACTATCCCTCACTCGTCCATGTAGGTGAATTCTTATGTACAAGCTTTTCTTCCATAATCCTATAATGTCTAATTTCTATAGTACTAATTAATAGTAGTGAGAGGAAGTCTTGAATCTCTCAATGAATGAGCGTCATCTGCAATATGTTTTACATCTCCATTTGCTTGCTTCTGTGATTTTCCATCCCAAAATGATTTCAACAACTCCTCGAAAGAAGGAGTTTTGAGCTCTTCAATCGAACCAGCACTTGGTATACTGAAAGCTCTCTTTTTTGGTGTAGAGCAAGATGGTTCGTCGACCTATTACAAGTGACAGATTTGGAGAAAAGAAGTACATGAATATAATGTCGCAGGTACATGAATAATGTCATTTAAACAGAACAAATACAGATTTTCTATCATATGACACGATGTCCTTACCATGTACTCTTGTGAAAGACATTGTCCTGCATGATCTGTAATCTCAACAACCTTGTGGTGGTGTCCACTCTTCAATTCTCTCAGCTCTCCACAAGAAGGAACAATCATGGAATCAAGGTTCCCACAAGCATCACGGTCAAGTTGTAAAGAATCTGCAGAATTTAATTTAGTTAACTGGATGATACCAAACAACCAACAAAAGTCATTAATATATGTGTAAAAAACTTGGTAACGTACAGTCAATGGAACAGAGAAGGTTTTTGCTGGCAACATCAGTGTCTTCAAGAGTAGATGACACACCAGACGAAAACTGTGCACGCAGTGCTTCAGTGGCATTCATTCCTTCACTAAAAAATGTACAAGCTCACAGTAAATAACAAGTGAAATATTGGAAATAAGAGATAAAAGCCTTGAATAACAAGTGAATCAACCAACCTAACAATTTTATCCATAAACGCAACATTTCTTTCCTCTAGATTGATCAAAGAGCGTTGAGCATTCGTCCATTGTTCAGCACCCAATTTTGCCTTTTGCAGACTGCACAGTACATATTCAAGTAAGCAGAGAGGCCAAGAAAAACTCACAGACGAAAAGAACACATAAATTTTCTTCAGAAGTGATATGTGATATGCTAGGAGGAATACCAATTCTGTAGCACCCCCTCCATCTCTTTCTTTCCCTTTTCCACAGAAGCAGTATCCTCAAGATAATGGCATTCAGCCTTTTCCATATAATTGGTCCATTCGTCTTTGACTGAAGTAGTTGAATCTTGCATGGTTGACATCTCTTGTTTTAGTTTGCTGGTTCGGTTGTAAGCACTTTCTCGGAGGTCATTGATTGCAGTTTGAACCTAGAGCAAACCAAGTAAAAAATCCAATTAGCTTTCGCAGCCTAAAGTAGAAAAAGTAAATGTCAATGATTGTCCTCCCAGATCCACAATGCATTCTTCTTGTCACTTATAAAGGGAGTACTAGCGTAGAAAAAAAATTCAAACATAAACTAGGCAAGGTAAAGGAAGGTCACACATTTATATCATTGTTGTCTTCAAAGTTAGCTTGACTATAAGAAAGTGCATCTATTTTTGCCATATTCATCGATCAATGAAGTTACTATCTTTTTGCCTAGTTTTAGGGATAATGGAAATTTTAGCCGCAACTGAGTGCCTTTCTTCAACTGGTGAAGCAAATTATGATGCATTTATATGACTAATAAGTGATCATACCAATTTTTTCTTCCTAGCATTTGATCCTTCAAGAAGTTCTGCCACTTTCTGCAAGATTTGCCTCTCCTCATTGGCAGCACATTCCTGTAAAAGGCGAATATCCGTATAAAATGGGGCAAACAATCATATTGACCTTCATGAAATGAGAGATGTTCATGGATGACATCATTACCTCAAACTTCTTTTCTAGTTCAGAAAACTTCTGGTCACTGACGGTCTGTGCATCTTCAACTATATCACCCAATTGGGAGACATGTTTATCCAAAGTCTTAAAGAAGTTGCCAGTAATTTGAGAAAATGACCTTGATGTTGTGATTGTCCTGCAGTGAGCCTATATAAAAAAGCATCCAAACTTTATCACCCAAACTTGGGAAGGAAAAAAGAGGGATATACAGAGGGCAACTGAGGGGAGAAGAGGGAAGAGCTCACAAATAGAAACTACTGATACCTCACGTTGTTGTGCTGCAAATGCAATTAGTTTCTCTTCCTGGCTGAGAAGACTCTTTTGAAGATCATTAACCAAGGTATTGGCCTCTAAGGCGATCTCCTCAAAAAACTACATTTCAAAAACAAAAAATAGAGATAAGCAGAAAATACTACCTGGGATTTCTCAGAGAATTATAAAAAGAGGGCATACCTCTCGGAGAGCAGATGAATGGTTAGAAACTTCAGTGTTTAAACGGTCAAAAGTTGAGTGAGCATTGCCATCGAGCTCCCCGGCCAAACCATCTAAAGCTTTGATACCAGAACCAAACCTGATTTTCAAATTGTCTAGGAGACCTCGAAGCTCCTCCATAGCCTGAAAAGTACACCAAAACTCTTACTGATTTACTGATCAACATGAGTGCAAGACTCGAAGTACATGAGTGCTTCTGAGATTTCTCTAAAAGGGTCTGTAGGGGGTTGATAATCACATCATTGTCTAGGCAATATTGCAAAAGGCCAATTGCTAAATTTAACAAGTCAAGGATGCCTAAATCTTTGCACACATGACATTATGAAAGCAATAAATTGTGTAGGAGCATATATAGAAGTATAGTCTTTTCCCAGAAACATTGTAGAGTGTCTTCTTTAACAGGTATACAAAGTCAAGTTTACCTCAATCTTGGTAGACACAAAGGACTGCATGTCTTCCTCCATGTGTTTGAGTTGTTGCTCTTGTTGTGTGGCTGAGCAAGCAACACTCTTATGCAGAACTTCAAGTTGTTGAGTTAATTGGGATTGGAACTTTTGGATGAGAACTTTGTTTCCATGTTCTATTTTGTCCTTGCGCTCTGAAATCAACCATTATCAGTATAGCGGGTGCAAGAGCCTTTATTTTGAGAAAGAAAATCATTACGGATTTCAGGTCTTTATGTTGACCTACCAATCTTTGCAAACAAGTTCGAGACATCTGATGCAGCATGTTCCAGCTCAGCTCGAAGTTCAAAGGCCTGAGCAACCAGTGATTTTTCTGGTGGAATACATACCGATTAAATATCTCATACAACTATTACAAAAGGTAAAACAACTCCAAAGAAACCATACCGTCTCATACAACTATTACAAAAGGTAAAACGACTCCAAAGAACCCACAGTGTCTCCACCAATGAATTTGGTAATTCCTTTAAGAGAAATATGATCCCCATCCCCAAAAGTGTTTATAAGAATCACTAAAACCTTGCACCCCAACCCTAATAATATTGTTTGTTTCATTTGAACCTTGCTTTATCCACCCACCCCAGTAAAAGTAAATTCCTCCCAAAGCTGGTCCATAGGAAAAACATGCAATTTCAGCAGAAAGCAATTGCAGATGATTAATCAAAAGAGTCTGCCTTGACTATGCACAGAGAATGCGGCTTACCAGACTTTAGAAGGTTTGTTATCAGAAATTCCTTTTCTCTAATTGTTGTAATTGCCAGCCTATGTTTCTCTTCGAGATCAGCCAAAGTATGCTGAGTTTCCTGAAGCTTTTTCTGGAAGACACAAAATTATAGCTAATATCCATAAGAAAGAGTTGAACAACAAAAGATAGCTACTGAATGTTAAAGAATGACAAAAGTCCCACATCGGTGGTTAATGAGATGGGTGGACTCCTTATAAGGCTTGGGCAATCATCGTCCCTTTGAGCTAGCTTTTGGGGCTCACCCGATGTTGGGACCCCAAAATCAAAATTGCCCACGCACCAGATGCTAAGCACTGGGCGTGAGGTGGGGTGTTTAAGACTGACAAAAGTCCCACATCGGTGGTTAATGAGATGGGTGGACTCCTTATAAGGCTTGGGCAATCCTCCTCCCTTTGAGCTAGCTTTTGGGGTGTGAGTTAGGCCCAAGACCTAATTTAACACTGAAATTAGCAGGGGTCTGAACTCCATATACCTCTGTCTTGTCAAGTTTGCCACTCAACTCAGTGGTCAACAACTGCTGAGAATTGTACAGTTCCTGAAGCTCCATATGTTGCTGTATGCAGTAGGCAAAAATGTAACGAGTTACGAGTTCCGGATGATTAATTAGATTCTAGCTGAGTAATTAATCAGTAGCATACCTTGTCTTTTGATTCTGAGTCAAGTTCCATCCGTTCTATCTTTTCAGACATTGCCTAAGAGAGAAGAAAAAACATATTGACCACACATAAGAAAAGATTACATGATAATCCAAACCAATCAATGGATCAGTGAGCAGGGCCTAACCTTTTTCTCTGCTTCCTCTTGGAGATATCTATCTCTTGGTATGTAGATACCATTCTTCTCTCTTGCAGCGTACACCTCTGTTGGCATTAGAATGGAAATTTATGTAATCAAAACATTTAAATAATTTAAAGCAACTAACATCCAAGATAGAGATATTCATGCAGAAAGAGAAGAAGAAACCAGTTCAACACCTTGCTTCAGCCTTTCAATTTCAGAATATAAGTCCTTCATCAATGCAGATTTCATCATCTTCTGGTTAATCTAAATAACAGCAAAAGAAAAGTTAACCACGTTTGGACTAAAATTCTTTTAAGAATGTTTGATTGACCAGAAAACTGACCTCTGGCTTATTTTTTATGTTTTTGGCACGATGAGCATAATCTAAAGTGCTGAGTGTCTCTTCCATGGAGTGAATGGAGGGTGATACTGTCGCAATAATGCATGTCTTTGTTTTCCCTCCCAATGAATCCCTCAACAACCTTGTTATTTTGCTCTCCCTGACAAACCAACAAATGTTCTCAGGGTCTGTAAAAAGCTTCATACATATAATATTGTCTTATATAAAAATGAATATTTTAAGCACCTATATGGGATATGACCAGAGTGCTCAACTAAAGCATTTATTACACGACCAAGTGTAAGCAAACTCTTGTTGATTTCCCCAGCTTCCCTTGCTCTGCCCTGGAAAAGAAAATCTATCATCTAGTACAGCTTAATATAATGTGAACAGAAAAAACACAATCAAAGTGGGCAAAAGAACCAAAAAGAACTTGAGAAGTCTCTTCCAGGATAAGTTGGCATGAAAAAGGAAAATTTATGACATTGCTAAGCAACTTTTGCACACTCATTGGTTTGGTTCTCTTTTCTCTTTTTTTCTTTTTCTTACTAATAAAGTTGCTAAATGCAATGGCTAACAAATTACAGAATTTTAATGTCTCACCTCTCTTGCACCAGAACGTGAAATGTTTTCAGAACCCGCAAGGTCTACAAGATTCAGTTTACCACATTTGATCATCTCTTCCCCTTCTGGAGTGTATTCCTTGATGTGAATTGTGATAGAGAATATAGAATGAGAACGACTGCTCTGTTTGTTGAGCAGAGTTTCAGCTGTACGCCTTTTAGCGGAACCTTTCTCCAAGATATTGTAGATTTCATTTGCAGAGCTTACTAACTCCTCTTCCAGGCCTCTAACAAAAACTCCACCCTTACCATCTTCCATCAGAGCTAATGGTTTCTTGGATTTGTCATCTGTAAACTTTGTACATTCCTCTGGAGCTAAAAGATCGGATATTTCCTCGTTATACAGCTCCAAAAATGTTACTTTCACGCTATATTCAGCACTTTGAGCTTCCAATATGTCAAAGATTTGCTTAATAGCTCGTGGGATAACACCTGCATCACTTGGAAATTCCCCATTCTAAATGGGGTGAACTGTAATGTATTATTATAAAGAAGAAAGTAGCATAAACAAATTCATCTCTAACAGACAACCACCAACCTTCTTTCTTCCCCCTCCCTCCATTGTATAAGTTTTCCCGGTTCCTGTCTGCCCATAAGCGAAAACGGTGCAGTTATAGCCCTCTAGAACTTCAAATACAATAGGGCAGATTGCCGAATCATACAAGTCCTTTTGTTTGGACGTAGGACCATAGACCTGGACAGCATTATCCAGCAGAATGTTAGTGTCAGCTCAAGAAACACCTGATGTCTGATTCACATCCTTTATGGGCATTCAGTTTCAATCAATATAGCAAGCAAAAATACTCCCAATCCCCAAACTAGTTGGAGTGAGTTTTTAAAATACTTGTATCCATTCTGCTCTAAACAGGTAATGTGTCCGAGTTATTACATCAAATTACTTTTTTTAACTATCCACTATATTCTTATTATAGAACCAATAGTATCAGATAAGGATAAGAGAAATTCATACCTTATCAAAGACAAATGTTTTGTCAATCTGCTTATTAGCTATGTTCTGCATAGCTGAAATTTCTCTTCTTCCCTCATTGCAGGAAATCACTGCTGGTGTATTCGATCTCATCTCATCCTCACTCAAAGGCCTGCATAATTCACAACAATTCCATCAAATACAATCAATTCAATTCAGGAAGTTAAACCTACACTAAAGCTCCAAAATGCACTAATTCTACTAACCTGCAACGCACAATAACCTGCACATTGACGCCTTTATCTTTGTCATGCCTCCCACTCATATTCCCTTCCGCCAATCGCAGATCTCTAACCACCTTTTCACTAGACCGCGGCGTCTGTGATGGTGACCGCGAAACATGGCCTCTTCTCTGTGATGGCTCCATTTCCAGAATGATCCCCTTATACTCCAATCTCACAATCGTTTCTGCCGATTCTCCGATTCAATTCAACTCGATTCCAAATCTGAGAACAAAAACTTGATATGGCAAAACAGAGCTTCCAACTCGAATGCGCTGAAACAGTTTAATGAAAGGTAAAATGCAAATCTTCACATCAAATGTCGAGAAAAATACAAACGAAAATTCACCATCAAATTGAAAAAGACTAATGAATACTAGAGATTCATCATTCAAATAACAAAATGAAATCCGTCGATTGATTCATATGCATTCATATGTACGATATTAAAAAAATGAAGAGGAAATGGCGTAGACTTACCGACGATCAAATCGCCTGCAATGTGAAGAAGAAGGGCGATATATTAGAGAGAAGATTTTGGAGAGAGAATTTAGTGATTTGAAAAGATAGAGACTGATAAATTTGGTGAATTATTTTCTAATTTCAGGTTATAATAAAAATAGAAGGGATTGAGAGAGGGGAGAGGAGGAGCTAGCTGTATGTTCTCTAATATTCGCGTGAGGTGAGATAAAGTTGAAGAAAAGCACAGATTTTGTGGCTGTTACATGCCATTTGAAATTGATTTTTGACCGTTGTAACATAAAAACAAAAAAAGAAAATTTTTAAAATAATTGAAGGACCTTCATATGAGAAGGGGCATTCTTTTGCTAATTATTACATGACTTGCCATAGAGTTTAATTACAAGCATATGCAACTACTTCAATTTGTACTTCTTTTCAAAATTGCTTTAAATTGTTTTATTTTAGCGTTTTTCAAAAATAGTCTTTCTACATTCACAAGATTATGGTGTGTAGGTTGTATAAATATTATTTTTTTCCAAACTTCACTGGTAGAAGTACATTGATTATTGTAGAGTAATTTAGAGAATTTAAAAAATTATGATACTTTGAATCTCTTAAGTCTTAATCAGAGTTCATTAATAATCCTAATGTTACTAATGATCATAAATAAAGAAGAATTAAATGCTTAACTAAAAGATTAATGCAAAAAAAAAGGCGAAAAACTACATACTGACATTTGGATAATTCTTAATTGAGAGGCAAAAAAAACATCTAGAAATTCAACCAAAAAGCGAAAAATGGTTGAATGATGACACTGTATTAAATAAATTCGATAAAGATAGAGGAAAAAAATATGCCAAATGGTGTTTATTAATTTGTGTGTTAATTAGCAATGTGAAAATAATTACTAATACTCCACTTTACCAAATTAATGGCTGGTTTGAGGATGAAGATGATATAGGGCGACCAATCTAAAAATGTAATGAAAAGGGTAATGGTTAGCGATAATGGCAAAGATATACAAATTACGTATTATTTTTCTCTTTTGAATTTCAGGAAAAGATCAACTCACAAGACCTTAATTATGCGCACTTGATTTTGTCGAATCATACTAATTGGTGTAGCTAATTAGTGATAAAATAATAGAAGAATTTGTCTAATTACAATTTAGTGATGACATTGTATGCAAAGATATATATCATATATATTTTTATTTAATATATAAATACTTAATGTGGGTAAATTTTCACCTATAGGAGAGCATCAATTTCTTATTACTAGTAAATTTGAGGATTACCTTAAAATACATGAGTTAAGTGCAACGGATAATGTTGGTAGGATTTTGAATTATTTTCTACTCTTAACTTTGAATTCAATAATTCTCTAATATTAGACTGATGAGGACATAGTAGTCATCTAGTTTAGTATACCCAATAATACAAGTTTATGAATTTTTCGTATTTCATTTGTCGTTTACGTATACATTTGCAGTAATATTCTATTCTACTCAAGGATCGATGTTGATTCAAAATTCAAATGATGTGTTTTGTTAAAAATAAAAAATGTGTTTTGTTCGGAAAATAAAATAAGAAGAAGAGAAATTACTCGTACCTTTTATTATGAATTTGGATATCAAGGAGCGTATGCAATTGAAATAACTCAAAATTATGAAATATTAATATCAATATCAAATTTTAATATTGCCAAAATTAAATAATCAGGTGATATTTCTCTTTTATAGGTACTTGATAAAAATATATATAAAAAAAAGTGTATTTTGTTTGTAAATTGGTCCAAAACACTATTATTATCAGATAATATAAGTTTGAATTTTGGTGATGTTATAATCAAAAGTAAGAAAATTCTCTAGAAACAAAAGATGTATTTCTTATGACAATTACATGTATAATACCGTCTGATATTTCTATTAAGGCTAGTCTATGAATAAATTCTGCAATTCTATTAAATTATAAAATAAAATACTCAAAGTAAGAAAATGATGTTTGAATTAAAGAAGGTTGCCGTCTTAAATTTATTGACTAGATTAGAGCGTTGAGTTTACCTTATCAAAATATTCCAATAAAGATTTAGAAATGAGGATTTCTTAATTATGTACCTTAGTTCAATATCTTTATCACAATTTTTTATTGTTATATTTTATTTTTTTTCAAGTGCTTTTGATAAAGTCGAAGGTCTATCGATAATCATTTTTCTGTCTTATAAAGATAAAAATAAAAGACTATACTTGTGAAAGATTATATTAGATATGTTATGTTGTAACTATTACTTAATTATGCCCTAGAAAAACATTATATGTACGTAGTTACTCTAAAAGTATGGGACCACTTGAATCAGGGGTGTAGCTATAGCCACCTAGGATTTCCAACTGGGCACCCTTTGTCGGAAAATTACATTATATACATATGCCAAATTTTATATTTAAAGGATATATATTTAAAATTGGACATACTTGGCCAAAGTTATGTCTTTGCATAGTGATAATGAGTGTCCATTAGAATGGCAGAGTTTCGGATTCAAACCGTAAATAGCACAATATATTTTTATTTTATTTTAACAGTCACACGCTATTATTTTTAGATACGCTTAATAATTTTTTTGATTCCAACGCTGACTTGAATGGCTCCATAAGGAGCTGTATAGCTTCTTATTAAAAGCGAAATAGCCGTTACTAGTTCCTATATGAATTCTAATGTTCATTTATACGGTAAACAAGGAGTTAATATCTCATATTGTCACTTAACTTTGAAAAGTTTACTTAGAAAGTCAATTGTTTATTTAGAAAGTAACTCAACTTTGTTTTATTATTCAAAAGTCAATAAGTTGTTGATGTTTCATTTAAAATCACTCAACTATTGATATTTCACTTAGAAAATCATTTAACTATTGATACTTCACTTAAAAAGTCACTCAATCAATTTAAATAATTTTTTCATAAAATTTTATTGAAATTTAATTCTTTTAAAACTATTTTTAAAGAAATATATCAATTTTAATTATCTTATTAATCACAATTATTATTTTTTTATTTTTTTTATTTTTAAAAACGTGCAGTAACAATTGACCCCAAAGAAAAAACCTTTTCCATTTTAGCAATTGTATAACCGGAATTAAATATGTTAAAAAATGATCCAAAAATGGTTGGACTTGATGAGAAGAAATAAAAAAATACGCAGCACAACACCAATTTTTTTTATTATTTTGTTTAAAAAATATGTAAAACAAAAATTATATTTCAATAAAATTCAATAAAATAATTAACATAAGCATCTTATTTTTTTTAAAATAGTTTTAAAAAATTATATTTTACAAAATTTAATGAAAAAAATAAATTAAATTAGTTGGGTGACTTTCTAAGTAAAATAACAATAGTTAAGTGACGTTTTAAGTCCACTATTAATAGTTGAGTGACTTTCGAAGTAAACAACTCAAAGTTGAGTGACTTTCTAAGTGAATTATTCAAAGTTGAGTAGTCATTTAAGATATTAACTCCGTAAACAAGTGTAACTATATATAGGTCATTCAAATGCAATAATTTCGGTAGAGATCGTCTATATATATATTTAAAATACCACTAAATAAATATAAATATAAATAATAAATTTGAAACCTATAAATTAGTTGGTATGTATTTGTAGAATTTGAAAGAACACAAAATTTGTGGAAATTTTCTCTCTGACTTAATTCTGCCTTAATTACATTCCTTTATACAATCTATTAAGGTCTACTGTGCAAATACTAAAAGGACTAAAAGCTAATTACAAAAATAAAATAACAACCTGTACCTGAACTAGACACCTCACACTATTCTAGAAACTGCTAAGGAAAATACAACTGGATCCTTATTCAAAATGGGCCAGCTTCCAGCTGCAGATGAAAGCCCAAGCATTTAGGCCCTATCATCATTTCATTGGCCATTTATTTCATTAGTCCAAATACTCTTCTGAATGTATATTCATTTCCGACACAAGCAAAAGATAAGTTCACATCATTCTCTGTCGGAGGCATCAATGGATGGCTTGTCTGCAACATCCCCCCTCAAGTTAGAGGGGAATGAAAAAACCCCTAACTTGTCCATTATTTGACGATGAGAAACCCCAGAGAGAGGCTTAGTAAACAAGTCAGCAAGCTGATGAGACGAAGGGATGAAGGACAATGTAATGAGACCGCAGAGAAACTGTTGCCGTACGAAATGACAGTCCAAGTCAACATGCTTCATTCTCTCATGGAAGACGGGGTTGCGAGCAATGTTAATGGCAGCCTAGCTATCAGAATGAAGAGGAATCGGCAGAATAGATGGAACAGAGAGATCTGTAAGTAAGCGGACCAACCAGGTCAGTTCCGCAGTGACCCTTCGCATGGATCTGTATTCAGCTTCGGCGGAGGACAAGGAAATGGAAGTTTGTTTCTTTGATTTCCAGGAAATAGGTGCACCACCTAGAGTAATGAAAAAAACACTAACTGATCTTCGTGTATCCTTGCAAGACGCCCAATCTGCATCGCAGAAGGCAATGAGGTTCATTGATGGAGTAGAAGAAAGGAGAATGCCTTGACTAGGATCTGCACGAAGATATTTGAGAACTCGAAGAGCAATTGTATAATGGGCAACAGTAGGTCTTTGCATAAACTGACTGAGGGAAAGGACAGCATAAGAGAGATCAGGCCTGGTATGTGTGAGGTAATTAAGTTTTCCAATTAAATGCCTATACATAGTTGGGTCTGATAATAAAGGTCCATCATCTACCTGCAGCTTGACATACGGATCGAGAGGGGAAGAAACAGGAGAACCTGTACAATCAAACTCCTTGAGCAGATCCAAGGTAAATTTTCGTTGACTGATTATGAACCCCTGCTGCTCTCGTATGATTTCCATACCCAAGAAATAATGTATATCGCCCAAATTCTTAACCTTGAACTTAGAATCAAGAAAATGAGTTATGTCGGTAATCTCTAAGCTGTCATTACCTGTAAGTAATATATCATCAACATAGACCGCCAGAATCGAGACCAGATCACTAGTGACCTTGTAGAATAGAAAGTAGTCATTCAAGGAGCTAGAGTATCCTTTGAAGCTCAAAGCCCCAGCCAGATGTGCATACCATTGCCTTGAGGCCTGTTTAAGTCCATATAGTGATTTTTGTAGGAGACAAACATGATTTGGTGTGGGGGGTAGAAGACCAGCTGGAAACCGCATATACACCTCCTCTTGTAATTCACCATGTAAAAAGGCATTATTCACATCTAATTGGAACACGGGCCAACCTTTCTTGACTGCAATTGTGAGAAGACATCTGATGGTGGTCATCTTAACGACCGGGGGAAATGTCTCAGTGTAGTCGATTCATGCCTTTTATATATCCCCCCTAACTACTAATCTTGCTTTCAACCTTTCAATAGACCCATCTGAGTTGTGTTTCACCTTGTAAACCCATTTACAAGGAAGAGGCTTCTTCCCAAGGGGCAGAACCACTACATCCCAAGTGTGATTGAGTTGGAGAGCTGCAATCTCATCTTTCATAGCTTTAGTCCAACCTGGGTGTTGAGAAGCCTCACCAAAACTGTTAGGCTCAATGACAGTGGATAAAGAATGGAAAATATGTTGGTTAGGAAGAGACATAGCTCCAAAAGAAAAGGAAGTAGGGGAAGTAGGGTGAACAAAACAAGAGTTAGTGACATCAGTGAGAAAGATAGAATTGCATATGAAATCTTGCAAATAGAAGGGAGGCTTACTAGGTCTTATAGATCTCCTAGGAGGCAAATCAGGGGAAGCAGTAGAGTGTGGATCAGTAGGAGATGTGAGATCACAACTTATGGGAATATGAGGAGGATATGGAGTAGGAGGGTTAGAGGATGAGGCAGGAAAGCATGTGGATGGAGGATCTGCATAATCTGGAAAAGGTATATGAAAGGGGAAAAGAAAGTTGGAAGTAGATGGTGAAGAAGTGGTCTCAAAAGGGAAAACATCTTCTTGAAATTTGACGTCTCTAGAGATAAAAACCTTTCTACTAGCCATTTCCAGCACTTTATAACCTTTTTGAGAGGGAGGGTACCCAAGAAAGACACATATTTTAGCTCTTGGCTGAAACTTGTCCCTTGGATGAGATAGAGTGGAAACATAACATAAACAACCAAAAGATCTAAGTCCCTCATAAGAGGGTAGAGAGCCAAAAAGCACTTCAAAAGGTGTCTTCCCTTGAAGTACTCTAGAAGGCAATCTGTTGATTAAATGAGTGGCAGTCAAAATACATTCTCCCCAATATTGGATAGGCAATTTAGATTGGAAAAACAACTCTCTGGCCACCTCCAAGAGATGTCTATGCTTTCTCTTGACAACACTATTTTGTTGGGGAGTGGCAACACAAGATCTCTGATGAATGATCCCTGCAGAACTCAGAAAAGCAGCCTCTTATGAACCTTTACCAAGTTCCAAAGCATTATCAGATCTGATTCTTTTGACTGGTGAATGAAATTGTCTTTCCACCATAGCCAAAAAATCCTTTAAGATTGGAAAAGCATTACTCTTAGTTTTCAAGAGAAAAGTCCAAGTGCCCCTGCTAAAATCATCTACTATGGTTAAAAAATAATTGAAACCATTGTAAGTAGAATCTTTAAAAGGTCCCCCATGTATCAATATGAATTAGTTCAAAAATTCTTTGGGTTTTAATGGCACTAACTGGAAAAGGAAGTTGACTCTGTCTAGCTTAAGGACAAATATGACAAATATACTCAGAATTTGAAGGAAAATGAATGAAACTTATATTTCTCATTGCTGAAAATGGTAAATGCCCTAACCGGACATGCCACAGATTTACATCAGGAACTGCATAGGCAGGAACAGAAACTGAATGAGAATTACAGCCAGAAATAGGACTAACAATATTACTAAAAACATCATTGGAATGACTTCTTTTTGGAAAAACATTTATAATTGATCCTGAATCTATTTTAGTGGGCTGGAGTAGATATAAACCATCTTCTACATCACCAAAAACTCGTTCCTTCCTCATTGAATAGTCCTGTAAGAGACACCCACTAGAAGTAAATAAGACATGACAATTAAGTTGAATACACAACTTGTTAACTGATAGAAGGTTATACTTAAAACCTGGAACATGAAGAATGTTATGCAGAGTGAGAGAAGGCAGAATACTAACACTCTGTGAGTGACAATAATGTTGAAAGAATTGGGCAAACTGATATTCAAAGGCACAGGGAGAGGGGTTAGACACAAAAAATACTTAGAATTGAAGCACATATGCTCAGAAACACCTGAATCATTGATTCAGGTGCTAGAATTAAAAATTGGAAAACATGAAGCAGAATATTTAAGTATAGTACCAGCAACCGCATTCACATTAAATGATGATCCTGATGTGCTTGATTGAGTCAACTTTGCATCTTTGACAACATTGTGTACTAGATTAGAGTACTGCTCCTTGCTAAGATGTTGCATGTAATCATGTGGAAATGCTTCTCCATATTTGTGGTGTGTGTCTTCATTGTCTTCTGTTGATATAGCTGCATTTCCTTTGACTGAAAATCTTCCGGAAACCCTATGAGTCTAAAACAATCCAGCTTCAAATGACCTGTCTTTCCATAGTGATCACAACTCACATTGGGATCGTATTTCACCTTTCTTGGCCTAGATTTTTTAATGTGTTTTCCAGACCTTTGATTGAGATTCCCGAAATTATAAGATGTACCACATCCTTTGTTTTCGAAATTCTGTGATGTATTAGCTCCTTTATTAGCTTGATTCCCAGATCTGAAATTACCCCCCATTTGTCCTGCAGCCATGAATGAAGCAGAATCAGGTGGTATGAGGGCATTCACATATACCTCCCTTTGATTCTCATCTTGGAGAAGTAGACTGTATGCTTAATCAATAGTAGGTAGATGGTTCATCATCAATATGGTTCCTCTTGCTTGGGCATAAACATCATTCAAACCCATTAGAAATTGTATGAGTTTTTGGTCTTCCAAGGACTTAACCAACCTTGCTTTTCCTTCACACGTACACACACATGTACAACATGAGGATAGGTCGAGTGAGTCAAGTTCATCCCATAAACGTTTGAGCTTTGTGAAATACCCAGCAATGTCATTATTGGCTTGAACTAAACCTGATAACTCTTTTTGCAGATGATACAGCTTGGCTCCATTAGATCTCCCAAATCGATTCTCCAAACTGTCCCACAGCTCTTTTGCTGTTTTGGAATAAATTACACTGTCACCAATTTCTTTTGACAGTAAATTTAGTATCCAAGAAATTACCATATCATTGCAACAACTCCACTGTTCAAAATCCTTATGTGCCATATCTGGAGCTTTGCAGTTTCCATTTATGAATCCAAGCTTCTTTTTCGCAGAGAGAGCAATGAGGAGAGATCTCCTCCATCCTGGGAATCCTTTTCCATCAAAGATGGAGTTAACTAGGTTCATTCCAGGTGAATCTGAGGGGTGGAGATAATAAGATGGAGTGCTGCCAATCTCCACAGCGTTTCCAGCATTGGAAGTTTCTACTACAGCAACACCATCCACCATTTTCAGATATTGTGATTTGAAAGAGAAAAATGTTGTGATTGAGCTAGATCGAGCTACTGCTTTGATACCATGTAGAATTTGAAAGAAGAACACAAAATTTGTGGAAATTTCCTCTCTGACTTAATTCTGCCTTAATTACATTCCTTTATACAATCTATTAAGGTCTATTGTGCAAATACTAAAAGGACTAAAAGCTAATTACAAAAATAAAATAACAACCTGTACCTGAACTAGACACCTCACACTATTCTAGAAACTGCTAAGGAAAATACAACTGGATCCTTATTCAAAATGGGCCAGCTTCCAGCTGCAGATGAAAGCCCAAGCATTTAGGCCCTATCATCATTTCATCGGCCATTTATTTCATTAGTCCAAATACTCTTCTGAATGTATATTCATTTCCGACACAAGCAAAAGATAAGTTCACATCATTCTCTGTCGGAGGCATCAATGGATGGCTTGTCTGCAACAGTATTAGATCAAATTCGAATCAAACTAATCATAAGATTTAAAATTTAAATCGACCAATATCAAAATGATAACAATCACGAGGAACACGAGATTGAACAGTTAGTAGATAAAATATAAGATTAACCAGAAATGCAAGAGAAAAGTGGGGTTAATATGTGGTGCTCAAGCTGACAAGATTGATGTGAGTCCTCACATGCATTTACTTTAATTAATCAGTAGTATTAATCTGATTATGTTAAGAGATACTATTTTTTTTTCATGAGTCCACGGAGTCCCGATTAAATTCGAATCGCGCATTACAAGGTTCGAAGTAGTACTCCCGCAAGATTTTCTTCATACCCAACGGTCGAACCTGATATGTAAAATTCTAGTAACAACAAAGTAAAAGGGTCGATACGAAAGTGAAATTTTGCAAATTAAACATTAAACCTTCTCATAAATTGCTCCTCAATTATATGGTTTGCTATGAAGTTGATATATACTATTACTTGGGGCATACTCAATCGTACGCTTTACTTCTCCTATTTCTTTTCCATAAGAAAGCCCATGCATTCACTGACACCAGATTTTGATAAAGATTTCAACTCGTTTTTTTATATGACAATCCTACGCAAATTTATAAGGAGAGTTGTGGACGATGGGTGAAGAAATATGATTCTGCTACGCATATTTAGTTAGAGGTTTTGAATTCGAATCATGACAACGTGACTACAAAATAATTTGTTTGTTAATTAGGAAACATTTCCCTTAAATGAATTCCAATCATTTAACTGTGAAATTGTTACAAGAATGTGTATTATATTTTAGGTTGAAAGTTGCACGTCTATTAGATTATCCTTCTTACATATATTTATTTGTTGTAGCTAACTTTATACTTTAGCTCTATGCACTACCAGAAAGCACATGCTGATTTGTTATCAAGTCACAGCCATATCCAAACTCCAAATCCGCAATTTGTGGATCAGAATTTTATCATTAAATTCACGTGGAATTCTAGGTGTGAAGGACTAGACAATAGAGTATGGTCGAATTATATAAATAGAATCGATTTCGTAAGTCAGTTATAATTTTTTTTTATTTTATACTTAAAAGATATACGAAAAATTTATGATAAAAAATAAATTTATTTAAAATCTAAAATATATCATATAAATTAGGACGGCGAGAATAACAATTAACCCCATTTATATAGTGGCCACCAATTGATTTATTCGAATATTACATATTTGGTTACAAGGAAACATAAGATAAAAGGCTAGATTTGGACTAAGGGAATTCAGCAACACTCGTGTTTCTAGACAACTTAGGGTCCGTTTGGCCAAATAATTTGTTATTATTTGGCAGATATATTCGGCAAACATTTCAAGTTCCCAAGTTCTTGAAAAAAAAATTGGGCAAAATTCTAATATTTGAGAGTTTTCAAAAGTCACTCCAAACTTTTATGTTTTATAAAAGGAAAAATTGTATGAAATAACAAATTATTAATTCAAATTAAATGTTATACCCGTAGTTTCTTTTATGGATTAATTACAGAAATTCCACCATTTAGTTTACTTATTACCATTATCCCCTATAAGTTTTACAAATCTCCAAAATCCCTCATTTTCACGCATCAGATTAATGTATCTCGCGCATCAGATTAATGTATCAGCGCATCAGATTAGTGTATCATGTATAAAATGTA
>NW_006239053.1:28798-30527 GCF_000226075.1 Solanum tuberosum
GTGATTTATGTAATTTTCCCTTCTTTTATTTGTAATTCGCAGCAAACATTCCATGTTTTTTGTCATTCTATTTGTATACCGAAATATACAAATAGACCCATTCGGTATACATATTTGTTGTATAAAAATTAATTACAGGACACATTTGTATACCAAATATACGAATAGAATTAATTGCAGGACCCATTTGTAGACCGAATATACAAATAGACCCATTCGATATACATATGTGTTGTATAAAAATTAATTGCAGGACCCATTTGTATATCGTAAATATACAAATAGACCCATTCGGTATACATATGCGTTGTATATACTCCCTCTGTCCCTAATTACTTGTCCATTTTTCCTTTTATAGTTGTCCCTAATTACTTGTCCATTTTGACAAATCAAGAAAGGACTAATTTTTTAAACCTATTATACCCTCAATTAAATGACTAATTACTTTGAAAAATGTAGAACTTTTCATCCACTTCATAATTAATAGGGGTAAAATGGTAAACTCACTATGTCATTAATTGTTTTCTTAATATGTGTGTCAATTCAAAAGTGGACAAGTAATTAGGGACAGATGGAGTATGTAGTAATTTTGTTTATATACAATTACTATGCTTTAATTTGTATATCGAAATATATAAATACAGATTTTTATGTATATGTATACCGAGATATACAAATTAATAGCCATAGCAAACATAAAGTTTGTTATGGAGCGCAATTATACAAACTGTAGCTATAGCATACAAATATGATTTTTATGTTTGCTAAACCTAAAATTTACTCTTTATAAAAACACCCATTATTTATAGTTTTGTATTAAATTTCATTCCTAGTTTGTTGTACAAATTTTATACCATTATATACATACTTTATACAATTTTTTTCCAAGCTTGCTCTCCAAAATCACTTCCAATTACAAGTAGTAACAATAGTTTCTCGTATACAAATAAATAGTATCTTTCTTTTGTTTTCTTCCTCTTTTTTCAAATTCATATTAATTATGTTCACTGTCACGACTTTTCACGGAACATTTTCATTATATAATGCTAATACAGAGTTATGGACATTTTAAATAATTTTTAAAACTTGTGGGTAGAAATCATATTTTTTTAGAAAGTCAAGTATTTCTCTCGAATTTTATGATCAAGCGCATGTTGAAACTTTATCCGAAAATAACTTACCATTTTTTTTAGAAATTTAAAATCAGACGCTTAGTTTTTAGGAGAAATTACATGGATACAACTTTTTAAAGTGATGATTTTAAAGGTTAGCATTACCTTTTAAAAATTACATAAATATAACTATTTTAAATTTGAATTTTTAACTTTAAAATTATATTGTAAAAAAATTTATATTCCTAAAATATCTATCCTAATTAAATATAGAGAAAACATTATTATCACCTAGCATAATTAGCGCCCAAATTCCACAAAAATCCCAAGAATCCTTCTCTCTTCCGCATCTGGTTTCCCCAAAAATTTCAATCTCTTCTTCGTTTCGGTATATATTTTAGAATTTTTCTAAGAGCAACTTTCACATATAGCAAACACAAAATTCATATTTGTATGCTATAGCAAAGTTTGTATAATTGCGCTCCATAACAAACATAAATATGTATATTTCGCTATACATATACAAAAGAAAGCAGTTGTATAATCTGCTTTGGTATACAAAAAGATCAATTGTATAAAGTGAGAGAGGCGAGTGAGCGAGCGAGATCTGGGAGAGT
>NW_006239053.1:30692-38889 GCF_000226075.1 Solanum tuberosum
GTATATATACAATTTTCTCTCGCTTTATACAAACACAAAACACATTTTATACACTTGCGTTTGTATAAAAAACGAGAGAGGCGAGGGAGAGAACGAGAGTGGTGAGCGAGATTCACCAGGAGAGAGGTGAAATAGCAACAGTTTGCTATGAGGTACAATTAAATCAAACTATATTTATAGCATTTGATTTGAATTAATAATTTGCTATTATATACAATTTCCCCTTTTTCTAATCCATATGACCAATAATATAAATTTTAATAATAAAATAATGCAATAATATTAACTATACTTGACATAAACACTATGCATAGTGCATACATGTATCATATACTAAATTTATTTTATAGTATTTAAAAAAAAAAAAATTATCCACGTCATCCTCGTATTCCTCCTCCACAACTTTTCCTTTTGATGTAACCTTTCACATTTACAAGATATGAATATAACATATGTTGGACATAACATACGATATACTATATTATGCATATATGTGTATTAATATACTATGTACTATAATTTATGTTAAGCATATATATACACTGATATACTACTACTATATATATATATATATAGGTACCTCATTTATAGGAAAAATACCATATTCAAAATATTTATTCTTTACTCACTTATGGTTTATGGTTTTTTTTTTTTTTTTTGCTTATTGCTCATATTTATGTAACTTTCCCTTATTTCTATCTAATAATGTAAAAAAATCATTTATAAAAGAGACCAATTTAAGTTATTTTCATTGAAAATACTGTACAGATGTCTACCAATACTCCTTCAAATGATGCCAAATTATTGCATATTTTCACCACCTACACCCCTTTAGCACCCCACCAAACCAAATGATAAAACCCCATGAGGAATAATAATTCAATCACTCATGAATCCAAACATATCCTAATTATGATCTCAATAACAAATTGCTATAATAAAAAATAAGCAGTAACATTTCTACATACATAAAATAGTACAATATATATATATATATAACTCACTCTTTAAGGGAGTTAAATAGGCGATAAAATAGATAGAATTAAATTTTACTCGACTAAATAATGAGTCATTAACCGAACCCACCGAGCACATCTCAAACATTAACCCAACTCGTCAACTTCTATTAAACTTTAATTGTTTTTTTAATAATTTATTTAATTACCTAATAATATGTAATTTTTAATTTATCACGGTTTCATATAACATATTAAACAAAAGAAGTATTTTATATAATATATATATATATATTTATAAGATACGTGGATATTTGGACAACGTATCCTCCAAACTTTTAGATATGAATTAACTAACAAAATTAACCGTCTCAAACTTAAACAGGTTGGACTAATCAATTTTTCATACGCTAATTAATTTTATACTATATATACTCTCTCTCCGCACCTTATTATATTTCTCTTCCACACAAACCTCAACATAAACAAAACCTAATCCTCTTTGTCTCCACACATTCGCCGGAAAATCAAGAATCATGGCCTCCGCCTGCATATCAAGTTGCGTTAACGACGTTGTCGCCGCGAGATCAGTACCGGTAAGAGCTACATACATAAACCTGTATAAATGGCCGGAATCTGACGTGGAATTTATAAAGTCCGTCAGTTCAAGAATGAACAGTAATAATAATAATAATAATAATATTTATGCAAAACCAAAAGTGGTGGATAGTATTTCATGCAGGCAATTATACTTAAGAAGCTACACTTTTTCAAGAGAAGAAGAGCGCGTGAACGACACGGCATCAATGAGATGTTATGGAAGAAAGAAAAAAAGTCGTAAGTCAAGTGGTGGTGGCCGGAGAAGAAAATGTAATAAAGGGATTAGAAGAGCTAAAGATATATCGTGCGCTGCTTTGGCCTCCATTTTCCGGCGACTATTATCGTGCACCGTTAAGGTTGATGTGGTTGGCTAATTATATTAATTAGTAAGTAGTAATTTTAAGGATTTTTCCTTTTATCCATCTTCTATGTTCTACTACTTGTTTTTGTCTTCTTTTTTAGTATCAACTAGCTTGGATCTTATTTTGCATATATAGGGAACTGAATATTGTGGTAATGTATTATTTATGTAATACAAGAATATAATGTCATTTTTGTGGTGGGATTTTAATTTGATCAAGGAAATTAAAATATTGGAGTAATTGTCTTTTTTCTTTAAGCTTGTTTTTTTAATTATTTATTTTTTTACCCAGCCTTATTTCCGGTGACTCAATTCACAACCTTAAAATTGGAGGTGAAACATTTTGAGTCACCCCTCTTGTCAGGATTCTGTGCAGTAGAAGTAGTTAGAGACGACAATTGAGGCATAATGGGTCAAACTGTTTTTTTACAAAAATTAAACGAGCAGGGCGAGTTGGGTAAAACTATTCATAGAAGAAGAAGGGGACTCAAACAAGAAATCTTGGGTTAATGATAAATGAGTACTTACCACTCCATAATTTTCTATGGTGAGAACTATACTATTTATTTAAACAAGAAAGGTCGATTTAAAGACAAAATTAAAAAGAATAAAAGGAGGATAAGAGAATTTTTTTGTCTTCCAAGGATATCTATGTTAACCAAATTAATTACACCGTATTTTGTGTATAATGCTTAACGTGTCTAAGGGTGTCTATTCCATTGGATAAAAAGTGTCGTAAACAATATTAGCATCATCTTTTGTCAAAAGAATTAAAGAATAATGAATAAAATCGTATAGACGTGATAGAGGGTCTTTTTTTAAAAATAAATAAATTCTTAAAAGTAGGAAGCATGGCCACTTACGTATATTACCTTTTTAGGAATTTAAAAGGTTTAAAACTCTAATTTTCTTTTGTGAGCTTTAATTTCTTTTGCCATAAAAGAAAAGGAAGTCGTCATTGATCGCATATATACTTTTTATCTACTACAATTATTTTGAAAAGCAAAAAATTGCGTCATTCTTATCCCATAAGATAGCAAGTAGTGTACCATTTAATTTCAATCTTTCACAAAGTATAAGCCATATTCACGTACGTAATTGGATTATCCAAACACTACTAAAAAAAATGAATTCTCCTTTCAAAACTTTTGTAATATTCAATTTAACTAATAAAGTTCAATAAACTCAAAACATTTGGCTACTTATGTAGTAGTTCTTTAACAATAGTGTTAGTTCTTTAAAAGTCCTTGTGCTTGTGACTTTGTACTCAGGGAAACTCAAACTTGAGACTTCTGATTAAGAATGAAAGAATATTTGTCACTCCATCACGATCCGTTGTTGATGTGTGCATACCTGTTACCATATAATAACCAATCATATCATATACCATATGTATCACTTTATGCTTAGAAGGAAAAAAGGAACACTTGCGATGGGAAGTATGATGAAGAGAAGAAGTAGTCCAAAAGAAAAGAAGCTAAAAGGGAATGGACCAACCAGAAAAAAGGATAAAGTCTGTGATAAAATGAAATTGCTGGAAAATAATGGAGCTTACGAAGCAAGTTCTTAGTGTCATAATTCTATGTAAATGTTTGTCTCACTACGTAATTATTACTTAGTGCACGCAATTAATCATCATATATATAGGGCCACCCAACATGTTGTCGTAATAACATGATTAATTAATTACTCGTATAGTATTCAATGAAAATCACATATTAGGTATAAAATGTGATTAAAAAGAAAAGACATAATATTTTCATCAGGAAAATGATATTTTGATTCATTAATTGATAATATATAGGGCTATTTTTAGACCAAATTTTTAGATCAAACAACTTAAACTAGACAGTGTCATCAAATTGACACACATGATCACTGGTGGCTTGTCATATATGATTCATCGGAGCAGAGCCGAATTCATGATTTGATGTTTATGGATTTTCAGTAATTTTAAATTAAAAAATTAAAAGAGACAATGTAAAGTCATTTGAACCCCTGACCAAGAGTAGTGAAACTTAAACGGTTCTCCTTTGGCCTATCTATGAAAGATGTGAATTTTGATTATTTTAAAAAAAAAACTAAGCTTGTCAATATAAGATGCGAACAAAAGTTACTGATTCCTTGGACCCCATCAAATCCGCCCCTGCATATATCGTTGAAGATAGGAAAGCTTGTGTTTGGGAATTTTTCCCTTACTGAAAATTGATTAAAAACAGATTCCATTGATCAGTATTACCATATTGTGTTTGAGATCAGTTTTTCCCTTACTTAAATAGTGCTCGTGTCCATGAAAAGTTTTTACTCTCAATTGTAACTCTAATCCATCCTAATGTTTTTGAACTTTAATATATATGCAAGAGCTGTGAGTGGGTAAAGTATTTTTTTTATAGAACATAATCATGTACGTACATAAGTGATAGCACTGAATTAGCCATGATTTCAATCCTGCTGTATGTCAACTACTACTCTTTGTACACACTTGTCAATCACATCATGAAAAACCCAGAGCAATATGCCAATATATATGCTTTAGATTTAAGGACCTTCATATGAAGCCCCGTTACGTTATTTATTGCACATGCATTGCTAGAAACAATCATACATAGCACAACAATATGTCATGTATCATATATAATATGACGCAATGATATTCACGTATAAAGAAGTAAACATCATTAGGTATATTATAGTTGCGTAAACTCTGAAGATTAACTATATTTGAAATAGTATTTTGTAAATTTACTAAATCGTCATAATAACAATTCATGGAATATAAGCCAAACTAAGCAATGAGGTGGGCCAGGGTAACATTGGGGTTAAGAATTGGGTAGGGACCGCGCGAACACAAGCTCTTTCACAAATTATGACGTAGACTTTGCCACTTGGGCAGATCTTAGCAGGCACCCCTCCAAAGTGCAATGAAGGTCGTCAACCTAGGTCATGAGCCTTATCGATCACCCATAAACCCAGTCCAGGTAAGTATGGATCAATGTAGCATCGCCCTCTTTTTTTATATGACTTCGGCTGCTCCTTAGTTTTGCTACCAGTGATGTGGTATTAGTGATACAACAAGGCACATAACGAATGCAAGCAAATAGTGTGTTACGAAAAAAGGAAAATTATTTGCTATCTAACCTTAAAGAGTAAAATCCAAGATAAATTGGTTGTGTCCTCCGCATAAGATAATAATATAGAGAAAGGTGATCTTTTATTTTCCTTTCTAGGAGTTTACTGAAATAAAAGAAGCGTTTCTTTTTAGTATGTGTGGACGTTTTCTAAGTTTGAGTTAGTTTTCAATATCATTTGTTTCATTTGATTTTTTATTACTAAAGATTATCCATCAATGACACAAGATATATATCACATGTTTAATGAATTGATGTAAATGTGGTGTGTATCTACCCTTAAAACAATATGATTAAATTTATAAACGTGACTTAAAGGCACTCGAATCGAGATGATCAAAATACGAGGTTTGTATATTATTATAGCTTGTTTAGTTAAAGCGGACAAGATAAAATTAAATAAGTACATAATTGAAATGAAATAGCAAAGATAAATAAATGAAATGAGCTTAAGTATACATTTTAAAACTTTGATAAATTTTCATATTGTTTGAGTCCACACAAAGGAATTTTGATAAATATTTTGAACCAAAGAGAGTATTACAACATTGTTTTCAAATATTTCCATAAATAGTTAGTACAGTACTTGTTATCCATACATCAAATTTAGTCAAATGTTGATATGAGTATAAAAGGAAAACAATGGGCTAAAAACTGGCGAGGGTAAAATCGGACAATAGATATTACGTCAATGAGTCGTACGTGTCCCCATCCCAATCGCCAAGTGGTGTGACTTCGGGGCAAACAACAATTGTTTTTGGGCTTTTAGAGTTTCGGCCCTTTTATTCTTCTCACTTTTTTCAATCTTTATCGCTCCACTCTCATCAACATCATAGATCACTACTCAAATCTTTCTCACAGATCTCTGCTTTTTTTTCGCTATTTTCTCTACTCTGGTAAGAGCTCTCTCTTGCGCACCATTTCTTCGCTTCTAGTTTTCTCTGTGTTTTTTTTGGGTTTTTCAATTCATATACAGCTCTCGATTTTCTATGTCGATTTATGGATTAAGAGAAATGTTAGGGTTTGAATTTGGTTCTAATTTATTTAGAATGATTTTACTTGCTTGCATGTTTTTCCTAACTTTTTTGGCTTCGGCTATATGTTCTAGGTACTTGTTTTCTTGAGTGTAGAAGACTGGTAAATTTATGTGTTTTTTTTAGTTTATGGATGTGTTTCATTGTTTTAATTTAGTTGGAGTAAATGATTTGAAGCCTGTTCTTTTCACCTGTTGTAATTTAGATATCATTGAAGTATCAAACTGGCATATACATATTTTTTTATAAATAAAGGTTCAACCTTTAATAAAATGGATCGAATAAGGATTGGAAATGTGTTAAAAGCAGTCAAGTGCTCACTGGAAACAATTCAAATGTTTCACTCACACTGCAATGGATTCCCTGTCGAAGTAACAAATGATGTGCATTGAAAAACCCACCTAAAGCCTGGAGTTGTATTGCTAGTGCGAAATTTACGTCTTCTTTGAGACTGAACTGAGACCTTGTGATTTTAATTATTGCCTTAGATAGGGTCATAGGGATAGCATCTTCATGGAGTTTCTTCTGTTGGAGCCAAAGAGTAATGCACACAATTAGTGGTGGATACTCTTGATTTAATGACTTGATCCCGATATTCAGTCTAATTAAAAATGGAAATAGAGTAATTTAGGTAACTACTGGATGCTTCCTGATTGTGTAGTAGGATATGCTATTGTGCTTTGTTGCACAACAGAAAAAGTGTGAATAGTCTGAGAATTTAATTTATATTAGTGTGAGCTTTTTTACATTACTCATAATTGCCATTACCAAAATATACTACATTTCCTTTTATACTTGAGCCAAAAGAGAGGGAAAATTGTTAAAAAATGACAAAAGTTTCATATTGGTGGTTAATGAGATGGATAGACTCCTTATAAGGCTTGGATACTCCTCCTCTCTTTGAGCTAGTTTTTGGGGTGTGAGTTAGACCCAAGACCTAATTTAACATGGTATCAGAGTTAGGTTTCATCTCACCTAATGTCGGGGCCCCTAAAATCAAAATTGCCCACGCACCAGTGCTTAGGGCATGAGGTGGGGTGTTAAAGAATGAAAAAAGTCCCACATTGGTGGTTAATGAGCTTAGGGCGTGAGGTGGGGTGTTAAAATAATGACAAAAGTCCCACATTGGTGGTTTATAAGATGGGTGGTGGGGTGCTAAAGAATGACAAAAGTCCCACATTGGTGGTTCATAAGATGGGTGGACTCCTTATAAGGCTTGGACAATCATCTCCCCTTTGAGCTAGCTTTTGAGGTGTGAGGTAGGCTCAAAACCTAATTTAACAAAAATCATCATACTCAATGTTTTAAAACTTGATGAGTTGCACCTGTTTAAATGACTTTCCCTTTTGTTTAATTCTCTTTCTCTTTGCTATAAAAATAATGTAATTAAGCTCGTTTAATTGTGTTTGATTTTTCAAGAGTTTTTTTTATAAGGACAAACTATTTTAGGGTAGAGATGATGCTCCAGTCTCTTATTCACTGACACGTTCTTCTCTTGTATGAAATGGAAAGATCTTCAAGGTGAAATTGAGCTCTTGTAATTGTGTTTGATATATCAGTTGTTGTAGAGTTTACTATAAGGATGAGCTATTTTAAGGCAGAGACGATACTCCACTGTTCTTTTGTGCCGACATTTTCTTTCTCTTGTATGGAATGCTAACATCTAATTGAACATTGAAAAAGAGTTTGAGCTAACCAAAGTTGTGATGGAAATCCAGTAGAATGTGTGAGTAAATTAGAATCTAAGTTTCCACTTTAACTATTTATTGTAAATAATGTATAAAACATGAACATTTTTTATTACACCTATATAAAATCGGCCAAACCCGTTTTGACCATAACAACTAGTTACAGTTTTTGACCTGCATTAAACATGGGTGGTTAGGACTTGTAACTGCCCATTTCTTTCTTACAAGAATATAGGTGGGTTAGATCATATACGTTTTCAACATGTCCAAATAACCCAATCTGTCCAAATAAATCCAACCTGTCCATTTGCTACCACTAGTTTGCACCGTATGTTCTATAATTTGCATGTTTAAGAGTATGTATTTGTGTGCTTAGTGGATTTCTCAGCTTGTCTCAAGGTTTTTAGTCCCCCCCCCCCCCCACCATCTT
>NW_006239053.1:39540-43792 GCF_000226075.1 Solanum tuberosum
TTTTTATTCCCCCCCCCCCCCCACAACTTTTAATACGTTACGATGTTCTCTTCTTTCGATAATGTTGATGGTAAAGATTATAGTATTTTTTGACTGCCTGTTACATTCACATTGCTTTACAGATAATTGATAATTACACATTGGAAAGGCTTCAAAAAATATTCTCCCAAAACCTTTCTGAAGAAAAGGAAAAGGAAGCTTCTGTACGACAGGGAAAATATTCTGCATGACCTCTTGACATTTCTACAATGTCAGGGTTACTCAATGTATTCATCTTTCTATTCAGAGTTTATTGTATTTTGATACTCGTGTTCCGTTTGTGTATTTGTTACTTTTTCAGTTAGGTTCTTTTTATCTCTTTCCTCTTTTTGGAACAACATATTACCCATGTCTATCTGCCTTATCTATTGAGTGTTTAAAATTAGTTCTGTCTCACTGTGAGGGTTGAGATTTTGTTCGTGATATTGTTTTTTTTGTTAAGATTTTTATCTGTGATGCAATTTATTTTTTTGATTTTTAGTTGGTTAACTTGCACTCTATGTTCATTACTTATGTATTGTTAATGTGCTAGATTATTCTTTTTTTACAAAAAACAAACAAACTATATTATGCTTCAATCTTATACTAGTTGAGGTTATACTTTAAAAGTTAATCCTCGTAATTTATGTTTGGCAATTGATAAAAATAGTATCTCTTGATCTCACTATCTCATTGGGAATCTTTTAATACATTTAACCTTGTCCAAGTTTTTATCCCTTCTCTCTTGATTGTGTTTATATTCTAAGTTTTTACCTATAGCTTCGCTATTAACCATATTAGCTACTTTACCTTCTAAAAGAAAACATATTAGATTTTTTTAGATAATTGTAATGTCCGAACGAGCATGTGCGTAGCTCAACTAATTCCACGGGATACCTGTCACCTCCCTCTAGCAACAAGTACCAAGTAACTTTGTCCAGTAAGGCAGGGACAAATGAGAAGAAATCATCTTGCTGTTTTTGTCTCTGTTGGGATTTGAACCTAGGACCTCATGGTTCTCAACCCACTTCATTGACCACTTGGCCACACTCTTGGGCGCAACCATATTAGCTTCTTTGTTAACTCTCTTATGTTCTTTAAAGGATTCTTTTGCTGTTGGTAAGTTCCTATAGTCCCGTTGTGCTTTTACAGTTCTTTGTATCTCCTCATTCTACCACCAAGATTTTTATGGTATGATGCAGCCTTTGCACATCTAGAACTTCACTTGTTACTTCCTCAATGCAAATTGTCATTTCCTTCCAATGGATCAGCTTTTTGTCACATATTCACTCCTTCAATAGTTTGTCCGTAAATGCTAGTTTGTGTTTTTTAGTGTCCACTATTGAATTTTTGGTTGCATGCAATTCTTTTCCTTTTTCTTTCTCGCTCACTATCTCTCTTAACATCCAGATATTCTAGGTCGTGGTGGGTGGCTCGGGCTTCTTTTGTGATAATCATTGCAGTCCTTACATTGACCATGTCATTTCTTCTTATAAGAATGGAATTTTATTTATAGTTACCTCACTTTTAAATGTTCTCACGTTTACCTTATCACAAAAAATGTTATCACACGTGAATGTGATTTCCTCTCGTTACACGAGGCGTTAACTAAAACTAATTTATTAGGTGCTACAAACTCTGGAGTAGTCTTTCTTTCATTCCTAGCACGATAATCATATTCTAATATGCTCGGTTGAATCTGTCACTATATCTACCCATATGTCCATTTAGGTCCCCCACCTCCGCCCCCTCCCCAACCCAACCCAATAAACATCAGTAAGGTATGTGTACACCCCACCCTCCCCAGATCTCACTTGTGGGACCACACTGGGTATGTTGTCGTAAGTAATGTAGTTCCAATGTATACTTTGGTTAAAGTAATATATATGATCAAAGGCCAATTTAGACAGCTCTTGTTTTCCTAGAATATCTTGCCTACCACTACACAAAGTCAACATGTTGTGCCAGAGGAGTTCTGAGAACTCCAATAACATATTAGATTTGGTCAAAGTTTGCATTTTTAAGCACACGCTTGCATAATGGAACACAAGAGTCATGGAACTCTTATTCTATGTATGATTTGTTTCCTTTTGACTGATGAATTAGATAATCTTGTTCGCTTCAGTTTTAGACGTCTTGTTGATGCATGAATGAGTATTGCTCACTTCTTTAATATTTAGTGGTCCACACTCAATTTTTTTCCGATTTGGTTGTAGTCATCTCTGAACGGGTCAGCTTCAAATCTTCCTGACAACTCCGGACGCTCATTTCCTTCATCTTTCTCTCCTCAATCGGGTGCAGCCTCCCCTCTTTATCATCACTCTGGTGAGTTGTTTTCTGTATTGTCACTACTTTCTGATTTTTGTAGCAAATGTACTAGAAAGCTTCTTCCTCACAGGAAGTATTCAGGGCCTTCATAACGTTCATGGAAGTTTCAATGTTCCTAACATGCCGGGTACACTTGGTTCAAGAAACACAGCAATAAATAATGTCCCTACAAGTGGAGTCCAACAATCTGGGAATAGCCTCTCTGGTGGTCGTTTTGCATCAAATAATATTCCTGTAGCCCTTTCACAGGTTTGTATATTTCTGTTTCTTTTTTGTTTAGTAGATTACCTAAATAATGGGAAAAAAATAATGTCACTTTTAAGTTGGGTCCAACAATCAGGTAATAGCCTCTCTGATGGTCATTTTGCATCAAATAATATTTCGGTAGCCCTTTCACGGGTTTGTGTATTTCTTTTTTTTTTTTTAGTAGATTACCTAAATAAATGAAAATAACAAAATAAGTCCCTCTAAGATGGTAATTTTGTTAATTTCTTGGTTTGGTCTCTCTCCTACACTTGGTGAATACATAGTTTGAGATAGTGGAGAGGAAATGCTTTTTTGAATAATTTCTTGGTTTGGTCCTTCTCCTACACTTGGTGAAAACATAGTTTGGGATGGTGGAGCAAATGCTTTTTTGAAAAATGGGAAAGAAGATTTGATTTTGGAAGTGAAGATTTTTAAAAAGCTCCTGAGAGACATACTACTAACATTGTACCATTTCAAGCATCGAATAGAATTAGTTTCCGAACTTTTCCTGCATCTGTTTTTCTCCCTCTCTTCTTATTCTCTATTCACACACACATTTACATACTCTAGGACACAACCATCATTGTGTTGTCTATCTCTGGTTGCAGATATCCCAGGGAAGTTCTCATGGTCATTCTGGCATGACAAGTAGAGGTGGTATGAGTGTTGTTGGTAACCCGGGATATAGTAGTAACAATAATGGTGTTGGGGGTTCTATTCCTGGGATTCTTCCAACCTCTGCAGCAATTGGTAATCGAAGTTCTGTTCAAGGCCTTGGGATGTCCACAATTTTGGGAAACGCAGGTCCAAGGATGTCAAATTCAGTTGGAAATATAGTCGGTGGAGGCAACATTGGGAGAAACATCAGCTCTGGTGCAGGATTGTCTGTGCCTGGTCTTGGTTCCAGACTAAATTTGACTGCGAACACTGGTTCTGGAAATTTAAATGTTCAAGGATCTAATAGGCTAATGGGTGGTGTTCTGCAGCAAGGTAAATTAACCTGAATTGTTGGTAGTTTCTCTTCTTCTAGTTTTACTAGTTCCCTTCATCATGCTGTCTGTTCTCGGTTTTAATATCCAAAACTTTCTCTGACGTTATTTTCATACTTGACAGAGGCTTTACTAGTTTCATTCTTTCTTGGATACGGATATAGACACTTATTTAATAATCTTCTTTGTGTATCCTCTTTTGATCGGTTTCCTAAAATATATGAACTCAATCTTTTATGTAGCTTTAAGTTGAAAAAATAAGCGGATATTCTTTGCTGGTTGGTTATAGATAGAAGTTTTTTCGACATGACAAGTCTGCTATTCCCTTTTCTCGAGGGGGGTCAAATACAAATCATTTCCCTTAGCTTTGAGTTTGTGGTACATAGCCTTCTTGGCCTTTCAAAATATACACATGACTATCTCATTATGAAATAAAGTGAAACTGTTTGTACGTCATTCCACCTTACGAGAGTGGGATTGGAGATGACCCTCCCAGTTCAGACTATGACAAAGATAAGAGAAGTTATCAAAATTTTAAAATAGAAAGGTTGAGCAAAAAGAAAATAAGAGCTATCCTTTCATTTCCCCTTTTTTCACCTTCATTGCTTGGCACTTAATAGGAGGAAAGAAAAAAAAGTGGGGGGGGGGGGGGGGGGGGGGAAAGGGGGGGG
>NW_006239053.1:44276-90556 GCF_000226075.1 Solanum tuberosum
TGTGTGGTGGTGGGGGGGGGGGGGGGGGGGGGGGGGGGAGCGGGATAAGGGAGGTGTGGATATGGGTGTATTTGTGTTCATATGCTAATTATGTACATATCGATTGTAAATCTACACTTTCACTTTATTTCCATAACATTGAGGAGGTTATGTTTATATTTATAGTGTCTGGGTGGTTTGTGAACCTCAAGCAAAAAGCTGCAGAGGATAATCCCTTCATTTGGATTTAAAATAGGATAATTCCGTCCCAACTCCCAATGCCTCCACAATTATCCAGTTTGCCAATTTTGGCGCACTTTTTACTTTATTATCCGGTGTAGGCAAGTTTCTGTTAAACCCTACCCCCACTTCTTACAGTTCCTTCTCTCCCCTTATGCTGCGGCTGAGAATTGTCATTGCCGCCGCAGACCACCACACAACCACCACCTACCGCCCTATGTCCACCAGTTGCAAATTGCCTCTGCCGTTCGGCAGCCTCCATTCACCTTCAAGAATCAAACACTCTCCTTCTCCTCTTCCAAGATTCAAAGCTCACCCCATCTCTACGAATTTCTGAACATCCGAGATCTCTAATTTCATCCGTCTCAAATTCGTGAGGCTAGACTTATCTTTAGGAACACGGTGCACTATTCACCTCCCGTGTGACCATTCCCAGCCACATCTTCATTGTTCGCTATACAATTGGTTAGTTAATTTCATTGCGCAACTTCATATCATGTGCTTATTAGAAATGAACAAACTAATTGAAGAGCAGTGAATGATAGTATATGTACGAGAAGGACCCCCGTTTACAGCATCCTGCATTTGCAATCCATCGTATAATTGTTATGTCATTGCTTGTAACTTGGAAGTAACAGCCTTTTCTGAAGTCGATCGATGGCTTCTCCTTCAGACTAGTACTCGAAGAAAGAATTTGAGTTGCTTGATTGGCTTTCACCAAAGCCTGGTCTCCTTACTATTATGGGAATTTTTCTTCTTAATGTCTTTCCAATGCCTCGAAGAGTGTGAAATGGGGATTCACATACAGAATATAGTGTGGTTGGATACATGGGTTATACAAAGCAAATACATTTATTTATACATTATGTCTATAAATAATTTATATGTAATGTATAATAATGGATATGTAATGTATAATAGTGTTTATATACTTATATACAACATGTTATACAAATTTTAAAACTGAAAAACAAAAAAATGAAGAGGGTTCTATGGTAGCTAGGGGAAGAACTTAAAAAAATAACATTAAAATAGAATTTGCTTGATGAAATTCAATGTAAACATATGTTGGCTATTTTAGATGTAAAAAATTATTGGGCTATACTCATTGCAAACTGTTTGTTTGGGCTGTACATATGGCTAAGTATCCCTTAAAGGACTGGGGAAATCCATATTCAATTGTATGTTTACAGAGGTTGGGTGGTTTATGTGCTGCTAACTGAATCTTGAGGGGGATAGTCCTATTTAACCTTTTTTTTTGTCTTTTTCTTATAGCCCTAAAAAGAGTAGTTACAAGTAAATCTGATTTTTGCATTAAGCTAGTTTTTAATTTTTATCATTTCTACTTCATTCTTCATTGACCTCCTTATAAAGCTATTGGCTATTTGAGCCTTTAGTTGGTTTTTTTCTCCTCATTTGATGAGTTCGTTATCCTCACCATAGACCTCAAATTGAAAACCTTTCTAGGACTTCAACAGTGCTTATGAGATGTAGTATCATTTGATTCTGTTTATTTCGAGTATGTTAATACAATTTGATGAAACTTACTTCTATCATTTGATTCTGTTTAATTTGAGTATGTACATACATGATACACTTAATGAAACTTACTTTTAGCTTCTTTGCCATTAATTCTGCATAAAGTTGGTATTTGTAGATTTTAAGGTGATTTAGGCACCTATGTTATATATTGTGTGGTAAGGTCAATCCGTCTTCTGTGCTAATGGTACCATCTGGATTCAGCCTCTCCGATGTCTATGTTTGGTAATTCATATCCTACTGGCGGTGGTCCACTATCTCAGAACCATGTTCAAGCGGTTGGCAACCTTAATTCCATGGGAATGCTGAATGATGTGAATTCAAATGATGGATCTCCATTTGATATCAATGATTTCCCTCAGCTAAGCAGCCGTCCTAGTTCTGCTGGAGGGCCTCAAGGACAATTAGGTAATCAAAGTGCCTTTCCTTCCTGTTATTCTGTGGAAATGATTTTATTTAATTATTCATTCAGAATACTGAGGAAGGAATGATCTCAGGTTCATTGCGAAAACAAATTGCTCAACAAAATCAAGAATTCAGCATTCAAAATGAAGATTTTCCGGCCTTGCCAGGATTTAAAGGTGATTATATGCATGCACAATGTTCTTCTCATGCTTTCTTAGGTTAGTTAATTAACCACTCCCCCGATGAAACTTTGGTGCGACAATTTGTTTGATGGGGTCAGAAAAGAAAAGGTCGGCGGAGGGAAGTAGAGTAATATGAGTCATTTCCCTGTTTAGGAAACAACTAGGGGAGCTGAAAGTACAAGTTTGCATACCTCTCTCTGAGTTTTTTCATTTACTTCGTTTATTTTTTCACCGCAAAGGAGTGATTTTATTTTTCATCGCAAAAAGGATCTGATTTTTTTTCCAACTTAATGTTATTGGATACGCATTCTCAATCCTAGTATGTGGTTGGTGGTGTACCCCACAAGCTAAACTTGCTTCCTAGTCCTGGATTTTATCTGGGATGTAGCTCTCTTTTTCTCCTGGGAGGGCTTGGAATTATGGTTTGGGCATGCTTATGGGGTTTTATTCTTTAGTTTTGTTTCGAGGTCTGAGTTTGTCTGTTTGTTTGTTTTTTCCCCTTTCTTTTATGTATAGCTAGAGATGGTTCCCAGTTGCTTTTGCATGTTATAGGAGTCTACTAAATGGAATTGCTCTCATGTTTGCTTAGGTGGAAATGCTGATTATGCTATGGATCTACACCAGAAAGAACAACTTCATGATAATACTATTTCTATGATGCAGCAGCAGCACTTCTCTGTAAACACAAATTTCTGAAATACTGGATTATTATTTTAATGTTGTGATTACTGATTAATTGTGAATGTTTTAGCCTCATGACACTGCCCCCTATCTCTCATTATCTAAGGCACAGATGGGCAGATCTGGTGGTTTTAACTTGGGAGGGACATACTCATCGCTTCGCTCACAGCAGCAGCAGCAACATGCCTCATCGGTGAGTAATAGTGGTCTCTCTTTTTCAAATGTAAACAACCAGGATCCACTACATTTACATGGTTCAGATGTCTTCCCGTCATCACACTCCAGTTATCACCAACAGGTGCATTACCTTATACATTTTTTTTGCTATTATTCGTTTTATTTTTCTCTGTTTGTTTCTTTTTATATTTGTGTGTGTATGGGTGGGGGTACAGAGGTGATATATGGGTCACATTCACTTTGCATAAAGAGTTGATTGAGGCCCCCTTTGCTGGCGACTTCCTAATAAAATTTTAAGATATGTTTCCCCTTCCTCTGTTTCTATTTGGGTGTGTTTTTCTTTTAACTTGTTCTCGTTTGGGTTGTGGGTTGGGGGAGAGTAAATTGGTATACATTTGTTGCTGAGTGCTTGTGGACATTGGCTGATTCCAAAAACAGTAATTTGATTTTACCAGAAGAGCCATTTGCTTTTGAAGGATGAGTGAGTTGTGTCATGACATGGAAAGCTAGCAGTTTCTGTTAGTATTATGGTGAAGACGCTTTTTCCATGCATAATTTTTAGTGGCTACAAGGTCCGTATTCATACAGCTTTAGGTGATACTTTGCTCTTTTTTCACTCTATTTGATTCAGTCTGGTGGACCTCCTGGTATTGGGTTACGGCCTCTGAATTCTCCAAGTACTGTTTCTGGTATTGGCTCATACGATCAGCTTATCCAGCAGTATCAGCAACAGACTCAATCTCAATATCGCCTGCCGCATATGTCCGCTATAGGCCAGCCATACAGGGAGCAGGGTATGAAATCCATGCAGGCTCAAGCTGCTCCTGACCCTTTTGGTATGCTTGGCTTGCTAAGTGTAATAAGAATGAGCGATCCGGATCTGACTTCTCTTGCACTTGGAATCGATCTTACGACTCTTGGATTGAACTTGAACTCTGCTGAAAATTTACACAAAACGTTTGGTTCTCCGTGGTCTGATGAGCCTGCCAAGGGTGATCCAGAATTTACGGTACCACAATGTTATTATGCCAAGCAACCACCTCCTCTAAATGTGAGTGACCTCTATATTCTTGTTTATCTTTATCTGTTTTACATTTTCTTTTTAAATCTTCTGATATGTTTCGAATTGGCTGCAGCAAGCATACTTTTCCAAGCTTCAGTTAGACACTTTGTTTTACATTTTCTACAGGCGAGTCTCTCTCTGATAAGCAAGTCTAGTTCTTGGCCATAAAATTTGAATGAGAATTAACTCGATCTATTTTTCTTTGCAGCATGCCAAAGGATGAAGCGCAATTATATGCTGCTAATGAATTGTATGTCCTTTCTTTTGTACGAAAATTGGTTTTATATGGAGCTTGTTTGTTCTACTGTAGCTCCTGATAGCAATCTAGCTTTCTATTGCTTCTTGGGATACCACATACTACATAATTGACCTATTTGACTTGCTTTTGTTCTTTGTTGAATCTATTTGTTTACAATTTCACATCATTTCATACAGGTATAACCGGGGGTGGTTTTACCACAGAGAACATCGATTGTGGTTTATGAGGGTTGCCAACTTGGAGCCTCTTGTTAAGACCAACGCCTATGAGAGAGGATCTTATATTTGTTTTGATCCAAACACATGGGAGACAATCCGCAAGGTATGGATTTCATTTTACCTTTTTTTAATTTATGTTAATTGTAGTTTTCTGATTTCTCCGCAATCCCTATGCAGGATAATTTCGTACTCCACTATGAAATGTTGGAAAAAAGACCTGTTCTACCTCAGCACTAACGAGATTATGTTCAGTTTACAGTGTACATTTATTCACAGAATCCTTGTAGGAGTCAGCTAGTTCTCACCTGTAGTTTTCAGCTCTATTGGGCTTTTTGGCAACCAGTCGTTGTTACTGTATTGTTTCTCAGTTATTAATTTACCCCTTGTATTTTAAGATGCTGCAAGTCTAAACGAAAAAAATAGGTTCAGTACATTTTTGGGATAATTTTATAGAAATATAAGTGACTTGTTGTGAAAGCTTTTACCGCCTTATAGCCTGTTTGGCTAAAGCTTCTGGGAAGCCAGAAGTGTTGAGTAGCAGAAGCAGTTTTTCCCCATAAGCGTTTTTTGGAACGTTGGCCGAAACATGTGAAACCACACAACTTCATATTGTCCATTCCTGCAGAAAAAAAAGTTAAATATGTTGATGTACTTTTGTCCCCACTCCACTACCCAGATCCCACACAAACCTTATAGTTTACCAGTTATGAAGGAATAAAGCCATGTTATCCATAATGCCGCTTTAAAGAATTGTAAGTAAATCTTCTCGTAATTTCACTGCCTCAAACTGCGCGTTTGCTTCTGCAAGATTAGACACGAGGGATGAGTGTTTACACCAAATCTAACAATTTAATCTGAATTATTAGGAATTGAAGTGCTCATGTTACACCAAATCATATAAACTTTTCATGGTTTAAGTGATAAAATGAGGTGAAAACGTGTATTACAAACCATGGTAAGGTGAATTTTTTATTTTGTAGGAACCACATTTATTGATTTCGTGTAAAGTACTTGGAGAGAAACACCAGATTGAGTCCAGAAGTGAATTCAAGAGTATGCACATGATGGTAAAGCCAATGATCTATTACACCACAAGACATAAAGAAAAAATACAATTTGGGGTAGGATTTACAGAGTTGCTATTTATTTATTTTTCCAAAATTTTATATAGCATACATTTTCTTGTTTTTATTGTTTAGAACATCTGAATCAGAGACTACTGATGCTGACCAGGACAAGGACCTACTGGCCAGAGAGTTCTTTCGAATGGTCCTCTTGTTCGATGACTCTATTCGATGCATTATGACCCAGTAACACATAGTCCCTAGTGTTGTAACTAATATAGCTGTTCCTATAATAGTCACTACAATAGCCAGCCACTTCTCATTTTTGCCAACCACAACATAAGACAGAGCCAAGAATGCCACTGAAATTAGCACACATGCTAACCACATTAGCTTGTTTATGATTGCCATCATTTGCTTCTTTGCTTTGCTTTCGATTACCACGATTGATGTCTGAACAACCACAACTGCCAGAGATATAAAAAGGGCAAAGGAGTCGAAGACGAGGAATATCAGGAATGAGGGAGTTGGAGCTATATTTGCTTCTCCAAGGGAATGGCCTGGTGGGACATCTTCTGGATACTCAATGTATTGGCCTGGAACAGAGAAAATTGCTGCAAAGGCAACTGTGGCGATTAGTACAGCTACAACTGTGGTAGAATTGATGGCGTTGTTAAGGCCTTCAGCGTGCATTTTATCTAGGCGTTTAGCAATGCCATGTATCCGTTTTCTTGTCTGTCGCGTGTGTTCCATTTGATAGTGTACTTCGTGTTTTATGTCACTAACTGTTTGTTTCAACTGTCTTGCTGGATTTGTAGTCTGAGGCTTGATGGCTCGGGCGCTTTGTACACCAGCTTCCTGTAGGATGACTGCAATATTTGCCTGTCCCATTTTCTCTGCAGTGTCAAGAGCTGTTTCCTTTGATCTATTGACAGCTTTGGTATCCGTCTCGTTCTGCCCAAGTAAAAACTTAACAATCTGCATACGTCAAAAGAGATAGTTAGTGACAGGTAACCTGCCTTATTTTTCGACTTGATAGTTTAGAAGAACTTTTCAAAGTCGATAAACAAACTCCAAGACTCAACATCAAGAAAACAGCATACCTGAGCCCTTCCTTTCCGGGATGCAATATGCAATGCTGTATTGCCCTTCGTGTCAATGATATTTATCAACTTAGCATCTGCTCTAATCAGCTCCTCCACAACTTCAAGGTTTTGTCCTTTGACAGCCATGTGAAGTGCAGTTTGCCCCTTTTTATCCGTCCGGCTTGCCATCCTTGGCTCCTTATACAAAAGGGCCTTCACTACTTCCACATGACCATTTCTTGAAGCAGAATGCAGGGCTGTTTTTCCATTACTTTTAGCAATAGTGGCCAAACTACTCTCTGCCTCCAATAAATAATTCACCATCTGAATATGCCCTTGGTTTGCTGCACTATGCAAAGCTGTTGTATTTGCAACATCAACAGTCATTGAGAGCTCAGGATGTACCATCATTAGTACCTTCACCACATCTGCAACATTAGCGAAACAAAAGATTCATCGAAAGTCCACTAGAAAACTAGATTTTGAGAATAGAGAATGATAATCCAGATGCTATACTACCATCAACGTACCCAAATCCCCTTGTTTAGCAGCAATATGCAACGCATCAAATCCGTTCCTTGCTTTGATTCCAGCAGCAGCAAGATCATAGTACTTAATCATCTCCTTAACTAAATCACAATAACCATATTCTGCTGCAACATATAAAGAAGTCTCTCCAGCTGAATTTTGCTTTACCAACAGCTCTGTCAATTCTTTCTCCCCTGTGTTATCGATAATCCCTCTTATTTCAACAAGATTTCCAGCTCTAGCCAATCTATGCAAGACACTGTCTTCACGTTTCCCCGTTAGTTGCTTCTTCATCCTTTTAGGGGGCATGGATGCCTCCATCCTATTCAAATTGCTCCAAAAAATTCACCCTTTGGCCTAATGCTGATCCTTTACCAAAATTCTCTTCTTCTTTCCCTCAAACACCCAAATCAGCAACAACATTTTTCAACACCAAGAAAGATTCAGAAACCAAAAAGAGTAACTTTTTTCTACCTTAAACTGCTGGATTCTTCAAAAAGACATAAACTTGAACTTCACTTCCACCTCCCACATCACGTTTTCGTAGAGATCAATGCCTGCTAACAACAAATGACTTCAATTCCTTCTTTCGAATACTAATAGATAGTTTTTCAAGAAAGTCAGGCAAATGGTGCCTATACCTGTAAACATCAATGCATTAGGGGAAATCATCTGCACCAATGAAAAAACAAGAAATTCAACATTTTTACAGTAGCGATGAAAGGAAAGGAAGACCATAGATTAGTCCAAAAAAAATCTTTAACTATGTTTTTTTCTATACAAAGAACATAATCCATATATTTTACACTAAATAGTTAGTTAGTCCTATTGTCTTAGCCTTCCTCTTTGATAAAGATTGTCATCTATATAAAGCAAAAAGACAGTAAAATTTACCTGGATATGAATAAAACTTCCATGTTTTTGTTCTAATTTGTCATTAAATATCCAAGAAGCCCCTAGTATATATATGTGATGAAAACAACCTATTTATTGGTTTTTTAGAGATGGAAGAAAAGCTTTAAAGTTTTTTTTGGGGCTGATATAAATTTGAACAAGTTGAGAGAAAAGGTAGAAGGAGGTTAAGAGAAGGGGAACACTAAAGGCACATGTATGCAAATGCAACACACAAACTTGTGAGATACACATGTACATGTAAATATATGGTCAATTACCAGACAGAGCTCTTAAACACCAAAAAAGAAGCAAAAAAGATTCCACTTTTGTAAAGTTGGTTATAATGAAATATGATGGGGATGGTTTGAATTTTGTATATTGACTATTGAGAAGGCTCAAAACCAAAAATGTGTTTATTGATGTGGATCTCCCTTATTAGTTACTCCCTTTCGTGTCAAAATAAGTATCACTTTAGTAAAGAAAATGTCCCAAAATAAGTGTCACCTTAGAAATTCAAGACAATTTTATAGAGTGTTTTTCGAACTACACTCTTATATTCCATTCCATGTTCTTAATAGAGTATAATTTTCTACATTACATATTCCCTTTATTTAGAACTTCATTAACTAGTTATTTTAACATGAATGCGTGTGTAATTATGTTCTATAATGAGCATTGTTAAGGGATATGACATCTCACACTTGATCAAAAGTTTCGAATTTGATCTCTGAATGGAGAAAATCGTGGTAGGAAACATTTTGTCCTTTAATGGGCGTTACTCAGTCTGAATTGATCGAGGCTCAATGCGAGTATCAAAAGCCGGTAGACATACAAAAAATGTTGTATATTGTGCAGCCTTGGCTATTCAAAAAAATAATAATAACAGAAACTAGAAAAAACATGAGTTCTTTTAATTATTTTTTTTTATCTTATCCTTTTTACAGATATTAATCTTGGCAAAAGCAATCAATTTTTTCGATATTTTAATAACGGCTAAAATATTAGAACTTCTTCGTGAGGGTAATGCAAGATTATGAGCTTCATTAAATTTTATCTCTCGAATAATTCAGTTAATGGTATCCACTAATTAATAATACGATTTTCATCATCCTAATTATGTCCAAAAGCATATAATTGGATATTTGTTTATTCATTTATTTTAAAATGTTTATTTCTTTATCTAATAGACGTCATGCAGAGAAACATCCTAAATTATGTTTACCAACCTAACATATCCATCTTTAAATATCATTAATTTGTTTATTATCGCCTAGTTCTATTCGAAAATTCAACATTTTATTTCATTTTTAAAAAAGGACATAAGAATTAATAATATTGGAGGATTATTTGCTCACCAAGTAGTAAAGTAAACAAAAGTTATATATGAATGTTGAAATCAACACATAATAATTTTGTGATTATGAAACGCAAGAAAATGTTTTGTTTTGCTTAGTGATGAAGGCTAATTATAGTGGGATGCAAAAAATAGGAATACCCTACAGAATCAAACTTTAAAGTTAATATGCATGTGGGCATTCTGTAATCCACCCCTTTTCATTTTTCAATTACACAAAAGTGATTCATCCCATCACCTAAATATATTATTCATATAATGAAATTAAAAAGATTCTTATATCTATGATTTCAGATTTATTAGCATAAATAAAGACAATTCTCTGAAAATCTCCTTTAGATCATCTAGAAACCCACCTAGCAGAACATTGTATTAGGAATCGCTTTTAAAGCTTAAATTTTACACCAAGTCATATTCATTATTCTTTAGAGATCTAGAATTTTCGCTAAGAAAATTTATTATACACCTATAGTAATTTTTCGAAATATATGTAGCAAAGGGAGTAAAATGTATCCTTACAAGTTACAAGTTACACCCACAAGGTTAGTAATTATTTTATATTATTTTTAATAGCGTCGTCGACATAATGCCTATATACATTTTTTTTTAAAAGAAGGATGAGCATATTTTTTGCAATAAGTAACATGATTAACACAGCAATTAGAATAAATCACCCGACAATTACTGAAAACCTAAGAATAAAACAATAGATGATTACAAACGTCCGATTCCTCATTATCCTAAACAAACATATATAGTACAACAAATTAAGGAATTAATAAAAAAGAGGTATAATTTTATTTCGTTCTAATCAAACGGCTAAAACTAACAAGTAACAACCATGACCAATATAAATAATTATAATAAATCCATATACCAGACAAATAATTTTAGAATCTGAATATTTAATTATATGTTTACATATTACAATAATATTAACATGTAATGTTATTGTGCGTAGCTGCTGATTCAGATATTAGATGCTCATTGACCTTGTGCATTGTATAAACAACAAGTATGTCCAACAAAAAAACTACAACATAAGACATCCAAAAAAACAAACACGTAAAAAGTATAAAAATAATTAAGTAAGGATCGTCGTAAGTCGTTTCGATCGATGGTTAGAGTTATGCCGATCCTACTAATAATGCAAAAAACTATTATATAGAGTTTACTTTCCATAATAAAATACATATATTGACTCATAATCTATATGCTTTACTTATGTGGAATTATAGAATAGTAACCAAGCACCCGTACTTGGTGGCTGACTTTCATTCAAATTTCAAAGTACTAAAAAAGCTACTAAATATGATTCTCTTTGCGTCTCAAATTATCTACGTACGTATAGAACCATAAATATTAATTTTCAAGTAATGGACAAGTGTGTTTTGCGAGTCTTAATAGTGATGGTCCTTTCCTGGGTCGAGCCCAACTCAAGATGCCATAACTTACATGACCGTCGTGCGCTAACGCGTTATCTTCCTATTTATTTTCGAACTAATCTATCTAATTGTCCAACTCCAGGCCCAAGCAAATTACGAGCTCCTGATGAACAACTTGGAGTACAGACCCAGAATGGTCCTGTCATGGGCTGAGCCCAATTGAGATGCCATACTTCTATTCATGAAGTATTGAATTGAAAAGATTGTTCTCGTAATGCACCATCAAAATACTTAATATTCTCATAAAATAGTCAAGTAATTCTATTAGCTTTAATAATATAATTTTTTAGTACTGTAAAAATAAAATTAATACTTAAAAAATCATATAATTCACATCCTATTTTATTAGCTTGAGATGTCATTTAATGATCGTAGTGTCAAATGAGCGGTTGGACTCATTTAGAACAAGTTAAAATGAGTTGAACTAATGAATGAGCAAAATCTTAGTCCACCTAAAGGTAAAGTTGACTTGGTTCAAACAAGGTCTTTTTAGAAATATTTTGAAAAAGTTTCTTATGGGTCCATTTGAATTGCATTTTCACATGGATTGAATTTAGTAAATAAGGTACATCATTAACTGCCATCATATTTTTCAGACGTTAATACTGACGATCCTAAATAATTGATTGAATCAATGAAGTAGATTAGCAGTCAATTTTTGCATGTGATGATAGTCAACACTCATACTAAGCGTTATCGTTGCGTAATAGAATTATTATCAATAAATATTAGGACAACTGAATTTGCAAGGATAGTAATGTTAATTTGGCGTATATACTAATGCACTTGTACCAGGCAACAACCACTTGCATTCCAACCTTATCGTTATTCAGGAAGATAACAATATTTTTCGTAGTTATATGGGACGGACATAAAGCCAAATGTGACTCGTGTTGTACTTTTACTTTGTTATTGTTTCAGTTGATTTTGAATGGTCTAGACTCTACAACACAGCCAATCAACATATATATGCGACTCTTATCGTAACGTACCAAGTTGCCTACCATTATTGTGGGCACCAGCCACCAAGTTTGTGACTTTTGTAGACAAAATAATAACCACTAGAAAGGATTTCAATCAAACTAAAGTAGACAATAAAGTACCGTTGGTCAAGGGCAATTCCTAGTAAGAGCTATTCTTGTGCAGTTGAATTTCGAATAAAGCAAAAAATGATAACGACTTCCTCCATCAGCAATCGTAGCTGATAATTCAAACTTAGAACTATAGCATATCTAGTTTCAAATTTCATAAAGCTACTCAAAATAAAGAAATAACCCAGCCTTATTCTGATGATGAGAAAATATAGAACATAGCACCATTGACATTTTTATGTACTAAATTGCAAAATGAACAATGTACAACTTTTGTATCTTTTACACAAATGAAAGAATACTTCAGGTCTGCATTCACTCTATAGTGTAGGAATACTCAACGCCTCAATATATATAGTATTCACTAAAATCAAAGGATGCCACATAAACTGAAACGGAGAAAGTACTATAAATTATTGTCAACGGCCTTGTGGTGGCGATGACCACGTTGGGGTCGACCGTGAAGATGACCCATGCGATGACGACGTCGTACTGGAGTTTTCTGAAGAACCGTGAAATAAATCGGATAAGTAATTTTGCACATTGTCAGGGGCAAATCTGAGAATTGACTCCACTCCGCCACCACTCTCCATCCACGCCACCTTTTCACCGTACTTGTGGTAAAATGGCCGATAAGCCGAAAGGATCTTCTTCGCCAATGATATTTTCACTTCATCACGGAGTTTCGGGTCGGGTATAACCCATGATCTTTGCTTCCAGTATGTCTCTTCGAAACTTAAACTGAATTTACAGAAACATTCCTTTGCTTCCGCCGGAGAAATCTCAGCCGTTGAATTCTCCGGAAGTGACGTCATCACACTGCTCCAACCCATTCTCTTGAAATTCGCCATGTATTGTTCTACCTTAGATTCGTGGTTTGAAAGCCAATCGGGTCCTAATAGAAGCTTCAGGCTGGATTGTCGGACCTTCGAAACGACGTAGTTTAGGTTGTTTGCTAAGAACAAATAGGATAACGGAACGTCACCGTAGAACCCTGCTTTGCCGTCGAGTTTGCAGAGGAGAACGAGGATAAGCCATGTGAGTCGTACGGAAACGATACAAGACGGTGATTCCCCGTCGTCGGCGATTGGACTCAAGAGGTAAGATTCCGGCAACGGTGACTTTACCACTGCCTTCCAATCGGCGATAATATCGGAGACGGGTCCACTGTAATCGCTGAGGAAAATAAGGTAGTTCATAACGTAGCGTGTTAGAGGGTGGATTCCGCCACCAGCCACTACTTTAGATGAATCTTTCTTAATCGCCGATTCGAACTCCGCCAGCATGGCTCGAGCAGCATCTCGGAGCTTGGCCATGGAGGTCAGCGCCTGAGATTTAACAGCAACCGTAGAATCGAAGCCGAAAATCACTTCAATTTCACTCAAGAGTTCAGAAATAGAGTCGTAAAGGTCGAGAATACGGAACATTTTCTCTAGAGATAGCTTCTTGTATTTCGCCACCATCTCCGGGAAAGTGAACAGAGTTAGAGCACTGTCTTTTGCAATCCCTGTGAAACAAGACTCTCTGATGCTATCGGAGATGGAGAAAACTTGGTCACAGAGAATCCTCTCGCCGTAAAACAGAGTACTAACAGCAACTTTAACAGCATTCAACCAGATCTTGATTTTCTTCTCCAAATCTTTCCAATCCATTTTCTGAACCGTTGAAGGGCAAATATTTTCAACCCCCAAGTAATACAATGTCTCTTCGATGACAGATTTTCGATTAAGTTCGTAAATCTTGGAGCATTCTTTTCCATACCCTGCTTCAATCATACAATCAGCAATAGCTTTCAGATCCACAGCTACAGAAACTTTTTCACCTTCATCGGTAATTGAAATCTCAGCAAAACGAGCTTCAATTTCAGCATTATCATCTTCAGAACCTTGATCTTCATCCGAACCGCTGTACCGGGTGGATTCTCTTGACCCACTTTCCGAGTCAAGAAAGTATCGATTTCCGGCCAAAATGGTGTAGAACTCCTTCTGAAGTCTCTTCATGGCGATTTTCATTAGATTTTGAGCTCGAACAAGCAATTGGGAGGTGGAACTTTCCTTTACAACAAACTGCATAGCATGTTGTAAATCAATTACAGCATCCAGAAACTGCTTAGCCTCTGTTCTATTATCTTGAAAGAGATTTGAACTGGACTCATCAAGATCCCATCTTTTAATAATTTCTTCAGCGTTCTTTAATGTATCCTCCATTAAAGTGTCACTGAATTTATGATGTGTGGATTGTGAAGAAGCATGTAGAGGGGATGAATGTTTTGATAAAGAGAAGAACCCAGTCATTTCTTTTCGGGCAAAACTGAAGAAAAAAAACTCAAGAATCAGTGATTCAAGTAAACAAAGGATGTTCTTTTACTTTAGTTTGTTAGGTTGAAAGAAAGTTAGAGACTCGATGAATGAAGAAAATTGAGTTTGATGGGGATATGAGTGAAAAATAAGGGTATTTATAGAAGTAAGGCTGAGAAAGTTTGACCTAAGGAGAGCTGAGAAGGAAGAGACATGGAAATAGGCGAAGAAGAAGGAAGAATTCTGCAGTGTGCAGTCTGCAGTAATAAACTTCTTTTTGTAATTATTCATATCCACAGTTAATTGACTCGTAAAGGTCCACAGTTCCACTAAATATAATAAAAGGAAATAGGCCTTCAATTTAGATGACATAATAATGAATTTTATGTTTGAATTTAAGATCAAGATTTAATAATGAAATCTCAAAATTTTAACAAATAAATTGAGACGTACAATTTTTTTCATTTTTGGGAACATATTAGTACCTCATAATTTTATTTTTTTTAAAATGAAGTAAAAATTAGATGATCAGATATTTAGGAGAGTTACTTGACACCTGCCCACTTTCTTAAGTTTAATAACTTCTTAATTCTTATATTTCACCTTGTAAGTTTGAGTTCATAGATCTTAAAATTCTATATCTTTTATTTTTAATATTTTGTGTACAATCAAATTAAGATACATGAAATATAGTAAAAAGTTAAAATAAAACAATTCATTTTGATCAAACTTCTATAGTTTACTTTTTATTACTTCCTCCGTTTTATTTTATGTGATACTTTTCGAATTTCGAAATTCAAACAAATCTAACTTTGATCGTAATTTTTTCATAGATCTTTTACACATTTTAAATTATCAATTATTGTGACTTATAATACTTTTTACCTAATTTACAAATATACAAATTTCTTTTCAAAAAAATTAAAGATTTCACGCGTGAATTCCCGATCAAACTTAAATTGTTTGACTCTCGAAAAACGAAAAATGCAACCTAAATTGGGACAAAGGGAGTACTTACTCTTTGAAAGAAAAATTTGATCAAACTCTCAAAAAAAAAAAAATTGGTCAAACCCGGGCTAAAAAGTTTTGAACATCGGAGGAAAACTAGAAAGCAAGTTGATAAGATCCATTACTCGATCGTTTGATGTTGATGTTTTGAAATAAATTTGCAAGAAAGGGAAATTAGGTCGAATTTTCTTTTTAACAAACTTACTTTAAATGGGACTTGGATGCAAAATCACCGCCACCTGTTAATCTTTTGATCGGTACTTAACCTTAAACTTGGTACTCATGAAGGAAATTAAAACTCATTGAATTGTTTTGAGACCAGATTGGTAAGCAGTTTAATTCATCGTTTGATACCCATAATTTTTAATTTTTTATGAATGTTCTATATTTTTTTCTGGTGGAAGAGAATAGATTAGTTTATAATACTATTATTTAGAAAAGGATAAAGATTGAGTGTTGTATATTAAAAGAAGAGATAAATCAATTGTACAAGTACACGTACCCTTCGATTCAAAAGATTTGTTGGATAAGACCAACGTAGGCCCACGAAAGAGTTGAAGTAGCCGAGGTCAGAGGCACAATCGAACATGAGTGAATTTAGTTAAAAAGTAAAAATTATGCTTATATATAATTGGTTTGGACATGATGATAAATATTTGATTCTAATAAATAATATTAAAGGCAAGGTCATGAATTCATTACGAATAACAACATGCACCAAGCAGCTTAAGTTGAACGCTTGATCAAAATGAATGTTGTTTTAGACTTGTAGCCAAGCCAATGTGCTCAAAAGTCAAACACTTGGGAGATTGATAAGATATTGACTATTTTGCTCCAATAGATGATCTATACAATATATATTTTTAAAAACGAGTTAAAAGCTAATTTGAGGAAAGATGAAGGATGATTTAATGTGTAACAAAAGCCTCAAGGGTCGTTTGGTCGGCCGAATAAGTTATTCCACATTAATTAATCTCGTGATAAGTTATTTCATCGTATATATGAGCAGTGGCGGAGTCAGAATTTTCAATAAGGGGGTTCAAAATCTGTAGAAATAGACACACAAAGTAGACGAAGGGGGTTCAACATCTACTATATATACATAAAAAAATATTTTAATCATGTATAATTAATATAATTTTCCGCCAAAGGGGTTCGGATGAACCCTCTTAGTATTAGATGGCTCCGCCCCTGTATATGATATAACTTATTCTATCACTATAACAAAAATAATGAGATAAATAATTCAAAAACTACCTAATACTTTCAACCAAATATGGAAAAAATAATCCTACATTTTATCCTGAAATTATTATTCCTGATACCTCATGAACTCACACTAAACGACTCCAAAATAATTTAAATCATGGGGAGTAATTTAATATATCTCAATCTTTCGTCCAATGATAATGATTACTTAATCTCATTTATCTTGAACCAGAGAGCTTGTTATTGCCTCATTATTACACCCTCATACAAGTGTATATAATATTATCATATTGTTGAGTAGACCATTTCAATAATGTTGGACTTTGCCGTTACTAGTATTTTTTAAATTATAATAATGTGAGACTTTTCTACCCCTCAAATCTCGATTAGCTCCAAATTTATGGCAGTGATTGTATTATTTTAATCATATTTGTCTTCACCATTTCTAGTAGGTCAATGTTATTCGTGAACAATTGTAGTAATACTATAATTAATTAAAAATTTAAACAGTCAATTACTTGTTTTTTAAGTAAGTAGTAAAGATTTATTAATTTTAGAATTGAAATTGAAAAGTATTTACCATTTGAGTAACTCCCTCAGTCCCTCTTGTTATCTGCTTACTAAGTTTCGTTGTCCCACTATTAAATTTCTTTATGGAAATAATTTGTCTTGGCTGTAAGTTATAAACGAGCTCATTATTATATATAGAAAATCAGTTGGATAATTTAATATGTGAAAACTAAAACATAAATAATTTTAATTACTGATATCAGAGAATTGTAAAGTCGGTGTTAATAAAACAGTAACATCGTCGTTCATGAATGTGGCAAAAAATAGTGTTTTTGTCTCTATGTACGTACTTTGTCTTGATTCTACCTAATTACAGGATCGACTTAACTATAAAACAAATACTTGGAGCCTCAAGGGCTTCACTTTTTTCTAATTTAATTGTATACTAATTAAATTGTTGGAGTAATATATATTATAAATTATAGTTGAAATAAAATGACAAAAAATGAATAAAAAAATATTCAGGTTGAGGTGTGGATATCTCACTCTCTTTAAGGAGATTCGAGTTCATTGCGGCATAATATACACCGATTAGTTGAAAAGTCAAAGGTCCACAAATAGAACACCTTCTTCAACATATAATTATTCTTTTTTATACCCTAAATATAATTAAGACTTAAAATATTTTTCTTTGTCTCGGCTCTCTCTTTCACTACACTAACCAATATAAACTTCTCATCTTTTCTTACATTATTTTTCTTCTTACCAATACAAGGTAAGATCATACTTTTCTAGGTGACAATGAATAGAAAGACTATGGGGAACTAAATTAGATAATTGAATAGCCCAAAAGTTAGATAAGTTGCCAGGTATAATAAGATAGAATAATGAGTGGAAGTGATAGATCATGACAATAGTGGTTACAAGAGTTGTTACACCACAATAATGACCACATTCTTATCAATTTATACACACTAACATATGCACTTAATATTGTAATTTTAGTTTTAAAATGCACAAATACCAACATAAATTAAAATAAAACAAAAGAAATATATATACTTTTTAAAAAAGTTTTTGTGAAAGCTAACATGTTGACAGAGACATATCTGCTTCAGCTTCAAACTCTCTTATATAATAAGAGAGTATATCTACCTTTTCATTTTTCATTCACTATTCTTTTTTTTTTTTAATTATAATTGAATAATGTGAAGTTCTTCAAACGATAGAACCTTCTGCAAAATCTATTTATTAAATTTTTTATACAAAAATATTATTTTTTGATGTGTTCTTTAACATTTCAGCATAGCAAAAAATAATTATTATATTGAAACATCAATATGATTTTGATATCATTATATCAACTTATTAAATTTTGAAGTCAGATATCATTATTCTAATTTTATATTTTTCATTAAAAATTTATATATATGATGTTTTTTTTTTTAAAAAAAAAGTGTTTAATCTACATTTAGCTAGGAATTAAACAATTAATCTACGGACTACCGACGCACAAGATCTAAACTCATATTCGTTAAGATTGATATGTCGAAGACAAATTCGATGAACATAAAGATATAAAATATATAAATATATTACCTTCTTTCTTAAAAATCGACCAATGAGGAGTAAGTATCGGAACAAGCAACAATTTCCTTTCTTTTTTTTTTTGGCAAGGAAATGTAATTTAATTTTATTAATTTGCTAATCTTGCTAGACCTCCATATCTGGCATATTAAGTGGATCTGGTGCCTTCTTCCCACTCCATTAACACGTATTATCAATATTTCAAAATCCCTAATTTTCGACGGAAAATTTCACGTAATTTATTTGGTTATGTTGGTATCATTTTAGATAGATTTTTTTTATCAAAGAATTTTACCGATGAGTCAAATTTTGACATGATGTCTGTCAAATATAAGCGATTTTCTATGTGTATCAACAAATGAAATAGTATGAAAGATATTCAGAAGTGAATATAAAATTTGAACTTTATGAATTCTCAAATAACTACAGAGCAAAATGAAAGTAAAATATTTATATATTGATACCATTTTTTTTTTTTGCACAGGAATAATGATATAAGGTTTCATGTAATTGATATTACCTTATTTGAAACTAATGCGTAGTTATAATAATTGTTGTTTTAACTTGAAACTAGTCTCACCCATCCACCCCACACCAAATAAAAGAATCAAAAAGAAAAGAAAAAAAAATGTGTACTTACCTATGATAACTAATCAACTTGAGATTGACTCATGCGAAGAAATCTTAGATATTAATTAACTTTTTTTTATTTTAACTTGCAATATTCCAATTGAGATTGGTTTAAAGTTGACTAATTAAAACCCAAAAGACATAGGAGAACGCCATCTAGAATAGGAACAAACACGTGGATATATATTTGTAATTTTGTATTATGCAAAGTTAGATAAAGCATAATTAAGTTCGTTAACAATGCTATACTTTAAAGTTCCAACTACGTACCTAGTTAGTATTTTATTGTATGCTGACTCGTTCAACAACTTATGAAACACACAGAAAGTTGATTAATTAATGACCATTATTTGATCAAGCTTCTTCTTAAATATTGCTACTAATTTGTAGTCTAAAGATAGGCATTTGACCAGAGAATTTGAGAGCATGATTTTATGTTTGATTTTAAATCTACGTTAGCCGTCATGTTTATGAATTGACATAAAATTTCCATTTCAATTTTAACTATTGATTTTAAATTTCAAGTTCTCCATAAATAAATAGGACTTGAAATTACAAATTGTGATTTCAAACTTTTTCAAAATACAAAATTTGATTCATAAATTTATATTTTACAAAAAAAAATATTTTCATAATTTTAAATTTTACAAAAAGAGACTCACGCTCAACGTGAGAAAATTGTACTTCCCATGTAGAAGGATTTTCTTAAAGAGTAGTTAGTTACTATTATAGTTGAATTATTGAATCAAAAAAATCTTTCTAAAATTATGTGTATATGAAAATTTGTAATAAAATAAAATTATAAAATTTATTTATAAAAGAAAAGAAATTGAGATATTTAATTAATTAATCTGATGCTTTATGATATTTTGATATTTTTTATTATGAACTATGATTTGCCGATTTGATTAAATTGGGTAAGAATAGGGATTACTTTTGGTAATTCTTAATGATTAGTTGATCATTCTACTTGCCCGACGAATTGGACCTGCAGACTGCATCCTATTCAATCTTAATATAAACAATGACTAACAAAACTATATAGTATATCTTAGTCAAATTTTAAGACCAGAAGAACCTTCAACAATAATTTTCATATTATTGAATTGCGTCATAATAAGTATCTTTTCATTTTTTGACAAGAGATTTCTATGTTAAATTTTGTGAATGAACTTATTTTTAATAAAAAAATATTTTATTCTTGAAATAAAATTGCTCTACGTGAATCTAGATTATTTAGGTCCTAAAACAGGTATTGAACCTCATATGAAAAATAAAATTAGAAAATAATAATATTATTTTCTGTAATTCATTTCATTACGTTATCATCCTTTTTAAATGCAAAATATTATTCATTCTTCCCTCTATAACGTAGAGAGGTTAAGTGATAATTTGCAAAACAGTAGATTAGAATTTAAGTGGATCTCTTCTTTTAAAAAAAAAAAAAAAGAACTCTTTTAATTTCTCTCCATCTCTGGCATATTAAGTGGATCTGTGCCTTGGATCCTGTTATATATATATATATATGTGTGTGTGTATTATTATTATTATCGAACAAAATATATGAGCTAATAATAATACATCGATCTCCAAGATGCTACTTAAACATCTTCCTATTTCTTTTTTATTTTTGATAATGATAATTCACCCATCCCCATACCCTAAGAAAATAATTAAGAAACGATCAATAGAAGTGTGATCAACTCATAAATCAACTCGGTTGAGTGTTGATTCATGATTTTGCTTATGAAAACCACAATTATCACATCAACTCCCATTGTTTGATAATATGTTTCGTGTCAAATATTGCTTATAATTTGCTATCTACATTTTAATGTGAAAAGTTTAAGTGATATATTTTTTAAAATAGTAGTAGTTGATTAGGACTTTAGAATTTCGCAGAAACATATTTTTCGAGTTTTGCACGTAAGAAATGCTGAAACAGGAAAGGACTGCTTCAAATTATTGAAAAGAAGCTGCACCTCTAATAAACTAATGGACGAAAAGCAAACTAGGGGCACAAAACCTTTTCCATTTCAATTTATTTGTCTTACTTTCTTTTCTAACCAATATCTAAAAAAAATGCATCTACCATTTTCAACAATTATTTAATTCTAACCTTTTTATATAGCCTACTTTAAAACCACAAATTTAAATGACATTTTAATGCATTCTATATATATTTAGTTTAAGACCACAAGACTAAAAAAAATGAAAAAATTCGATGAGATTTGGTATGTGAATTTCTTACACAAAAACAAAATGAGAAAAACATGATACATTTCGGAAGCAATTGTTTATTTTTGACCAATTCTTTTCAACATCTGATAAAAGCCAGTTGTTTCAAAACTCTTCATGAGTGAGATGTTACATCATAATCTTCATTCCAATTTCAATGAAAAGGAAAAGATTATACACCTAATTCATGAACTCATCCATCCAACCTGCTACATGACAATTGCATGGAGAAAGTGCTAATATCATAGTAACAATAAGTTGGATGAATTCAAACCTTAATGGCATACTTTCTAAGTGGAAAGTACATTTCTTTTTTCTTCTCTCTTTCGGTCTTCAAAGATGCCTGCACATTAAACAAGTATATATGTTATTACTAACTGAAAAGTGCATCAGCGGTACAGAGTAGAGGGAAACACACAAGTCAAGAGGCAGATAGGACATTGCACGGTAATATTAGGTATCCGAATAGCTATATTATGAGTTCCATAGGACATGCAAAACTTAACAGTCGTGTTTTTTCCAATATGTATAGTTAACTACCTGAGGAAGCCAAAAGACATTACAAAGTGAAATTTAGGTAATCTCAAGAAGAGAAAATTTATTCATAGGGCACCTAAATGTCGTGATAACACTACCACAAGGCCAAAAACACATTACCAGGGTAGGTAAATTAGTTGTTATTCAAAGGGGGATGTGATTTGTTTCATAAATTCAAATCAGACTTCAAAGGACATGGAAGAGCCATATCTTTCAAATATAGCATTTGGTATTTACCTGAAATGGCATATCTAGAGTTAATAACCCATAATTCCACAAATTAGTTCTGCCCAAGACTAACTAGATTAAAGCCATAGTGGCAACAAAGCCAATCACGAACATATCTACACTTTGTAATTGTATCTTGGCAAATGATAAGAAGAGCAATCAAACAAATACTTTTCATGCATGATTACTGGACATAACTTATATTCAACATACTGAATTCAAATTAATAGAATATCGCGATTCCCTTGGATTATTTAGTTAAGATACAAGGATATGAAATTCAAAAACTTTATCTTCAATTTAATTAGATGTTATTATTGCAATTGCTATCCTAAAATTTGCCAAGTTGGAGGTCTCAAGTTCGAAACCCCTTGCCAGCGAAAGCAAGGGGTTTTGCCTCCTGGGTCGAGCTCGTCGCACCAGGCTTGCCTAGTGCGGTTTACCTCTCCTATGTGGTTTGCGAGCTATTGCATAGGAGCGGGGATTTTACCCTGTGTGCACCCAAAGGGTAGCGGCTGCGGGTTTCCCTTGTCATCAAAAAAAAAAAAAAAAATTGCCAAGTGGGTTTGTAATAACTTGCACTTGACTTAATCTCATGAATGGCTGCAATTATTGTCCTAAAGTTGCCAAAATGACAACTTAATAGCCTGTCACTTGGCCTAACCACATTGCAAACTTTCTTGCTTTCTAAGTATAATACCCTCACATTATTTCTATTTTATTTTTGGCTTTATTTATCAAATTTAAATTACATTTTTTAATTTACCACATGATTTTTCTTATAATAATCCAAAAAAATCCTCATCTAAAAGTTTTTAAAAGGTTTGCAATGTGGTTAGATCAAGCTATTAAATTGCCACTTGGCAACTTTAGGACAATGCCAAGATATTACAACGCCACTTGACAAATTGTAGAATCACAGTTACATTAATAACATCTAATTTAAACTGAAAGATAAAGTTTTTGAATACCCCAAGGAAAAACAATACAGGATGAATTAAGATGAACAGAAGGTTCCTCTTATAGTTGGATCGAGATAATCAAAATGATTAATGGCAAAGGAATGAAAACCAAAATCCACCAGACATGACATAATTTGAACATGAAAAGAAAGAAGGCTGAATAGCCTAACAGATATTTGTAACTTGCATCTTTTTGACACAACTACTTGATCGAGTAGTAGTGTCAAAACGATGTCAAACTCCCCTCCCCTGCATAGTAGAAGGGGAGGGATGTCAAAACGATTCAAGTACGTGTCTCTGTTATGCTATTCGTCAAAGAAGAATGATAAATTGAAATTGCGTCCTTAGAGCTACAATCACTACAAACCAGGCTAGCATACATAATGAAAGAGTATTTGGTTTACTAAGGAAACAGCAAAAAAAGAGTATGTCACAACAAGGAGCTCTTTTTCTTCAAGAGTCAAAGGTACTAACCAGCAGCAACATAAAACTCAACAACAGTGTATCCAGCTAAGAAAATTACAGGAAACAGTAGCAAATAATTACAATGATAATCATTAAACAAGTAACAATTTTTTTCAAGAGGTCCAGATATAAAGTACCTGGTGCTTAGTAAGACGTTTGCGAATAGCTCTGGTTTTTTTGGGACGGAGATCGAGAGGCAAATATTTCTTGTTCTTGTATGCTTCCCTCAGTGCCAACTTTTGCTTCTGCGAAATAACCGTCAACACCTGTGCTATTGACAATCTAACTACCTTTCTGCATCAACCCGTTTCATTTAAACATCAATTATATGTATAAACATTTGAATATACAGTAAATGGGTGAGAAAAAAATTACATCTTTGAGAGCTTGTTGGGGGCACCGCCAGTGACTTTGGCAACGCGGAGAAGAGACAGCTCTGCTTTCAGGTCCTTCAGCTGAGCCAAAAGCTCAGTCTTGGACTTGTTCCTCAGCTCGTGAACTTTGATCCTTGCTACAAAACGAGAATTGAATTATCAGAATTGGCAAATACAAAATTGGACCCAAAATGCAAAGAATGAAACTTTCACTTACCCATGGCGTCTCACTCTCTCCTGGCAATGTTGAAACTCAGAAACCCTAATTCGCGGCAGAAAGAAGACGCCTGTTGGCTGTCAATGTTTCGCACGTGGGTTGAACCGATATGGGCTAGTAGAATTTCAAGGCCCAAGTATCACAATAGAAATCCAGTTGGGCTTCCAGTCTAGTTACCTGTCCAAATCAAAGTTGGGCTTATACTCCAACCGTTTTAGTGAAAGACTTTAGAATTTTGTATTTTAAATCCGTGTCACGTGAAAAGTAAAAATTAAGGTGTTAGGTAGAAAAAGAAAGATAAGTATATTTTTTTTAAACAATCTAAAGAAGAAGGTAAGATGAACAAATTGAAAAGTAGACACTCAAGAGATGGCCTAATGGTTGATTGAGACCCTCGATGATCACAAGTTTGAATTCTAGGGGAGACAAAAACACTTTGTGATAATGGAAAAGTAGTTCGAATAATTCATTTGGGAAACAAAACCAAATCCAAATCGGAGCTTAAACTTAATTTCAACAAATTTTCAGGAACACAAAGTTACAACTTTTTTTCATCCAAATTGAAACACACCAGAATTACAAACAAATCACACTAATAAGCAAGATACACAGTAATATGCAACACAGTCTCCACTCCATCTGTCTCTTGAAGCTGATTAGTAGCAGGAAAAGTTTTAACAGTAGCAAATCCCTTAGCATTAACATACTTTCCCGTGCCAGCCATAACCGCAAGATGTGATTCCGAAACTCCCATTCTATGAACACCAAAAAAACTCAAACTATCAGCATAACTTCCACTCTTAAACATCACAGTAAACGCCATCGTTTGACTCAACCCGTCTTCCGAACTAGCAACGTAAAATCCTTGAGCTTTACCAATTAAACCCGAATTCAGCTCGTGTCCTTCGGTCAATTCATCGTCGAAAACAGTCAATGTACCGAACATCAGCTTCTGGAAACTGATTCCTGATCCCAATTGCTGTAAATTAATCGCTGGCAAACCGTTACCGCCTCCGATTATTCCGTTGTTGTTTTGATTAATAAAATTAGATGTTGTTCCGCTAAGGCCAGTAAGGAAAGGGATGTTGTTGTTGCTGATGATTCCGCTGTTGGCGTTGTTAGTGGGGACGCCGTTATCAACTGCTAAAACGGCACCGTTTGGTTTCGCGAATGGGACTTGACCGCTCACGGCGGGGTTTGTTACAATTCCGGTAACGGCTATAGCTGAAGGATTTGATCCTCCTAGGATATCGTGCAAGAAGAAGGAAAATGTATGATCATCGTAAGCACCAGCACCACCACCAACTCCACCGGCTACAGTTGCACCAGCACCAGCTCCACCAGCTCCAGCCGCACCCGTAGCAGGTGTTGCACCTGCTATAAAATATAAGGCGTGAGAACTACTTTCCTTAGCTCGTATTGAAGAAATACGAGCAAATCCTTTCAATAGACAACGTAGTCGTCATTGCATATTGAAAATTTGCCTAGCAACTTGCTAAAGAAAGACATGGATTTATGTAAGTTAAAATAAGGCTATTTAGAATATAAAGTCAACCTAATTTCATAAAATATAACTGTTACGTTTTCAAATGAGATGATTACACAATTTAATACCTGTAGCTCCGGCAGCTGCACCAGCCGTAGTTGCCCCTGAAACTGGTGCTTGATCGGTAGGGTCAGGATTTTCCAACGCTACGGTAGGGGTGGCCACTTCCTCGTCAAGGATTCGGGCTGCTGTAGCAAATGTTATTGTGAGAGCTAGAATGAGTAGGTATGAGATAACGGCTTTGATTTGAAAAGAGCTCGAATTTTGAATTGCCATTATTAATTGAAGAAACTAATGAAATAGTAGCTAGAGCTGAGAGATAGTTTGAGAAATGATTTTCTGGAATGAAGATGATGGATAATCAAGAACATTGATGAGAATTTATATATGTGTGATTAATAAAATGGAGAGAAATTGAATTGTATTTCATTTGGTAAAAATGAGAGGAGTTGATGAGATGGATTAGGTATAAACCTTTCCACCCTAAAAAGTGTATTAGTTGAACAGTTGCAAAAATTAATAGTAATAATACTATCGTGTACAAATAACAACTAACTATAAAAGCAAATACTGACCAAAAAGAATGGGGAAAATTTGATACTAATTAATATGTTGCATCTCTTTGCAGTGTTGAGCATCCAGCTTGGGGTCTACTATTTGACAAGGATATTCATTCATAAAGTTGGATTGGGGAAAATATTTGGTCCAAATAATCTGTTAATTATTGGACCTAAAGTTATGTTACTTGAATCTTAATTAATTGTTGTTGTATCTGTTGCAGCAGTGAGGAAATCTCATTTCTTGCTTAGACAAACATGAGTGAACCGCCAATAAATTGGACCTACTATATATATACTTGAATTTTCATCATTGCTCATGCCACCAGCGCCCAATTTGACACGATGTTATAATTCCTTACTCATCATTGAAAGTTTTATCAGCGACTATGTTAAAATAATGATGCCCGTGCGGTTAATATACTTATGAGAAAAGTAACTTCCACCAACAAGCGGCCATGTTTAAAGAAATAATTAAGACAGTGGATCCCCAAGTATTATGTCAAGCTTTAAAGAGGAGTTTTATTATTAAAGCAAAATTAGAGGATTAAAACAGAAAACGAGCCCTCAAATTTCCTCCTAATTTCTACCCTTAGGTTAATTTGGAGTGTGCACGTGACTTGCACATGCTAACTCAATTGCTTGCGTCTCCTCTGTCAACGGATACCTTATATTTAACGGCTAGTTTGTTCGTAATCGACCGCTTTCACTTACTCTCTCTCTTTCCGGCGAGAGAAAGTAGCTTTCTTTTTTCTTCTTTTTCCAATATTAATACAACTTTCTTAGTGATCAAAGTAGAAATAGAATCGATCACTCCATTTGTTTTACTAAAAGAAAGTGTCTCACAGTTCATCTCCAAGAATTCACAATCCAATTGTGAAATTCAAATTAACAATATTAATATAGTTAATTTGAATCAGGATTTTACATTTTCTTGCAACTTTCGATTAAGGGTTTTGCGTAAGAATCAATGTGGAGGAATAACGAGAGAGTCTACATGTCTCCGGCGAGGGGTTTCTTGACCCCACCACCGAAATGGAGGTCGCCGGCGTCAGACAAGGACCAGAGGTGGCCAACTCATGCACAGAGTGCTAAAGCTGATCTTTTTCACGTCATTCACAAAGTGCCTTCTGGTGATTCTCCATATGTCAGGGCGAAACATGTTCAAGTTAGTGCTTTTTCGAGTTTCTTTCTTTTCTTGAATCTGCATTGGCTTTCAATGATAATTTCTTGTTATTTCTTCTTGGGGTTTCAAAATAGTAGTATTGCTATTGGATTACAGGATCACATTATGGAAGTTTGTTGAATCATAGATGTTATGGGCAATTGTGTGTGTAGATGCCTGTTTTCTGTTATATACATATTGCCTGGAATTAAGTGCTTAACTAGAACAAATCTTCATTTTGGGGGTAGTTTCATCTTCTTGACATGAAATGTGTTAATTTCTGTTTTTGATTGAATAAGTTGTTACTAATCCATAAATGGCAGTTAATTGATAAGGATCCAGGCAAGGCAATTTCTCTGTTCTGGGCAGCAATTAATTCCGGTGATCGAGTTGATAGTGCTCTGAAAGACATGGCAGTGGTAATGAAACAGTTGGATCGTTCAGACGAGGCCATCGAAGCAATAAAGTCATTTCGAAATCTTTGTCCCTCTGAGTCTCAGGAGTCCATTGACAACATCTTGATTGAACTCTACAAGGTAAGAACTTATCATCTTAAATCTGATATATATCTTTATTGTATACATTGTTTTGTGTTTGAATGTTGCTTAATGGCATGTATATCTTGCTAATCTCTGCCTACACCTTTTGCTAGATCATATTGTTAAGAATAGTAGTTATATGTCCTCCCATTGAAGGCTTAATCCATCCGACAACGAATTACACATTTTTCCTGATCATTTCCTAGTACCCATTGGCTTAACATAGTGTGTTGTGACTGTTATTATAAAGAATAGTAGTTATCTGTCCTCTTATTTAAGGCCTAATTCTATCCAGTTTTGACCAACATTTTTCTTGACCATTTCCTAGTACCATTGGCTAACATAGTGTTGTGACTGTTATTGTAAAGACTAGCAGTTATCTGTCCTCCTGTTAAAGGCTTAATCCATCTGACTTCGAACTACACATTTTTCCTGCTTTATACAAAACTGAATTAGATGCTAGTCACTGCAAAAGTCATCTATAACAAGAGATGTAATGGCATCTCTTTGTACACTTATCAAGAGTCAATATTTGGTATGCATACTCTTAAATTTGTGGAAACTGTATCAATAGGAACAGTTTTGTCTTAAAAGATATGAACAGGTAATTCAAAAGAAATGCTGAATTTACACTACTTATATAGTGGTTTCAAACTTTTGTTAGGTCTTGCTCTCTCAGTCTACTAATCATAAAAGATATCTATGAAGTGGAGTTGTTATGAAAATCTAGCAACTTATGTTTTCTACAATATGAGGATGCTGCTCTAATGGTTGTATAAATCCTAGAGTACTCTTGTTTCTTTATCTCGCGACTATTTTGATTATATTTGTATTTCTGCAGAGATCTGGTAGGCTCGAAGAAGAGATTGAATTACTTGAACTGAAATTGAAGAACGTTGAAGAAGGCATAGCATTTGGTGGGAAGAGGACTAAGATTGCTAGATCTCAAGGAAAAAAGGTTCAAATCACAATTGAAAAGGAGTACGCGAGGTTGTACTTGCTATTGTTTATTGTCAACTTCAGCATTATTTTTGCTTGTCTAACATAATCAAATTCTTGTAACTTTCAAAATAAGTGCAGATTGTTGGGGAACTTGGCATGGTCATACATGCAACTGAATAACTTTAAATTGGCAGAGGAGTACTATAGGTAATAATCACCAACTAAAACAAATTGAGCACTTGGAGGTGTGGCTTTATTTGGAGAAAAATTGCTCACATGTGGAAATTGTTTTAATGCAGAAAAGCACTCTCTCTCGAATCGGACAAGAACAAGCAAAGCAATCTTGCAATCTGTTTGATGCACATGAACAAGATTGCAGAAGCTAGGTTTCTGCTTCAAAGCATAAAAGCCTCAGATAGATGGCAAATGGATGAGTCATGCACCAAGTCCTTCGAACGTGCCACTCAAATGCTAGCTGAGTTAGAAACTCATGGCATTCAGAACTCTAAGGAACAGGTGGAAGAGATGCGGGAGGTTAGGATAGATTCATCCACATCAGATGAACATGATTGCAGGGGACACGAGAAGACACATCCACCTCCATTTACTGCTTCTGGACCTCCAAAGCACTTTTTAACACAACCAAGAAGATATTCATGTTCACTCAATGATGGAGGTTGGTTGAATAAGGACTCTGTTAGTGCATGTAGTCGAAGATTGTTATTTGAGCAAACATCAAATAATGAGAATGTGCAGTTAGTTGTGAATCATAATTTCAACAAGCTCATTTCTGCCAACGATATGAGCGAGGGAGCATCCCTTGTACGTGGACAAGTGTTAACTAGGTCATGGGGAAATGGCGCTAACGTGGAAAGTGAATGTGATTTGCAGCCACCTTACTCCAAATGGAAAAACAACTCTTCCGGAAATGATGGATCAGACCAAATTTCTTTAGAGTTGTCGAAGTCTCCAACAGAATCATTGGCTGATATTACAAGTGCAAGAAAATATTCTGGAGATGGGAGTAAAGATTGTTGGAGTTCCACTTTGACTTATAGAGATACGGTGACATTAGAGGATACCACCGAACACTTGGAGAGCACAAACTTGAAACCTTTAAACTTGCCTGCATGTACAAGCAAGAAGAGTTGGGCTGATATGGTGGAAGAGGATGAGTTGGGTTTACAATTTCATGAAACTCCAGGCAAATATTCAGATGAAAATGAGAATATTGATTCAAATATTATTAATCTTAGCCAAAACATTGATACATTGCGTCTGAATGAAGGGTATCATACACAACCTGGACGAGAAGCAAGGCGTTCCTTGTGCTTTGATCAGAATGACAGAAAAGAAAAGTGTTCATCTGACTTTCAGGGGAAAGTGCTCAAGTCTGGAAGCTTGAACTCCTTGCCCCCTATAGGAGACATTGCTTATCAAACTCCAGTCACGTTGATGCGGAGGAACAGATTGCAAGTATTCAGAGATATAACTCCTGAAAGTCCTAAACCTTGAACCTACTATCATGTACAGAAATAAATAGTCATACCAAATAATTTGCATGATGCTTTATGTTTAGTGTACTTGTTAGCTGATCTTATGATCATTTTAATACTGCAAGACCTATTAGGCTACTAGCCTTGAGAAACATGTGTTGGTAAGTGTATACAATTTTTCTTCTATAGCTTATTTTTCTTTGAACATACCATTTTGCCTGATATCCATTGTGCTAATTTGAGTTAGCTTAAGTGAATAGATTCACCTTGTGGCTTCTTCAGAGTTGTCTTACTTACATTTTCTATGCTTATTGTACTTCCATTCTGAGATATGAACATGGTTTTGAATATGTCATTCCAAGAAAAGTTGTATGCATCTCCAATTCTGGTTCCTCAAGTCCTCTGTCAAGAAAGACTATATTTCTCTTGCAAGTGACAGGGACATCTTTATGTTAACGCGTAGGAGATTGGTGATATAAAACACGAGATTTTTGTAAGATCATTTTCTTCTATTTAAATTGTAACAGATTATTTTGTGCTTTGATCACATTGATTCAGAACTTTCATCTGACTTCTGTTTCATCCCAATATGAATTTGCTTTTTTTGGCAAAGAATATAATTAATAAGGAAAGTTTAGAAGTCATCATAAATTTGAAAACATATATGGAGCAAGTAACATTACATTTAGGGCGACATCGGTCAAAATCATATACAAATGCTTTTAGGATAAAAATATTTTGCTTACGTATCGAATAGTGAACAGAAGGAAAAAAAAACTCTTATTTTCCTGAAAGATATTTTTCGTAAAAAATATTTTTATTTGTACCGAACACATTGACAATCTCGTAACAACCCGTTCTTCATTAGCTCTTCTTGTCAAAACTGAAAAAGAAAATCATAGATTGGCAAGGAGGTTTAATTAAGTTTTAAAAAATGTCATATTCCTTTTAGAATGTTCAAACAAAGAAGGAGGCCAAGCATTTCTTGTACAAATTAAGCAAAGTAGTTAGCATAGCCGCCCAAAATAATTTAATTAGCATAAGATAAGATAGAAATAATAAGAAGGTCCAAAACTTAATTACTTATGTATAGTATAATTATCATTTATCAATAAGATGTGATAAAATAATGTATTAAATAGTGCATTTGGTTTGTTAAATAAAAAGGCTATTTTTTCTTTTATCAAGTGGTAAAGCACCAAGTCCACTATTACGCACCTACTCAATAGTCAATACTATTATTGCACTTAACAGCTCATTGGCCCTCTGTTTTTAATTAATCCAAATGCAAATTGAAAAGCATCTTAGACTATTCATACCAAAAAAAGAAAAAAGAAAAAAGAAATGATCAAGAAAACAAAATTACTTTGATTATCACAATTCACATCATAATTACAAACAACTACTTTCTCGCTCCTTGGAAACAAAATGAACTTGTGGCAGTCCTTTCTTGGTCGGAAATATACACATTATTATACTTTTACGTCTAAAATTATCTGTCGTGTTTATTTTTTATATGCTCCTTAAAAATATTACCCTAATTTATGTCTTAAGCTATATTCTTTTTCATTAAATATGTATTTTGTTGAGGTCTTTGTAGTCTTCAAAAATAATTACTACTAAGCATTGAGAGAGATTTTATTTTTTTTAACCTTGAACTTCTATAATGACAATAATTTGAGATAATTACTTTTAAAAAATATTCGATCCGGCTGGACTAATGTTGGCCATTAGTTATCTCCTTTTGCAAGTAATGATGAAAAACTGTTTTTTTCTTCTTAATTACAAAAAGAAATTAAAAGCTTATAGAAGATCTAGAAAATGTTAGAGTTGCCTCATGTTGATGTCACTCCACTGATCAGAAATCACATTTGGTTTAACCATATTGGTGTTAAAAGCTTATTAATCAAGATTTCACAAACTAATCATCTATATTCAATATACGTTTCAGCCGAAATTGCTAAGCCCGGGTTTAAAAGCTCTTAACACTCGGTTAGTAGACACAAGTTGAGTGCATAAGCCTCTTAGGTCACGAGATGAGTATCACACGAGCTAATAATGGACCGAGCCTTGTCTATAAAGCAGAGCGACCAACAAAAAATCCTTCATATAACATAATTATGTCCTTTTAAGTCTACAAACTAATTAATCTCTATTAAACACAAATAATAAGTTGATTAAGTGATGGTGCCAACAATTAACAATTTTAATCCATTTAGCTGACTATGGTTGTCTCCATCATAGATTCCACCGTCGGCAAAATGGTCGGTTCGATCAACAATCATTTTGATTATGGACCACCTATTATCATTTTCCTTATTTTTGGTCGGTTGTACATCCTAATTAAAATTACTTTTCCTAATCATCCTTTAGTAATTTTTATCAGGTTAAATTGACTTACAATAACAAATAACTTTTCATATTAATTCTGATATTATATGATACGATAACTTTTAAAAATTTAAAAGTAATACCAAAAGTAATTTTTTATAAATTTACATCTATTCTTAATTTTTTTTTTACACCATTAGTATATAGTATTCCTAAAATTTAACTCCTTTTTTCTTTAAAAACGGCTAGAATCTAATTATAATGCCACGTGTCAGCACCCAAATAAATTGGAGGCACGCCAAAGACACAATGACAGGTGGCTTCCAACCCAAAGGGTGTCCTCTTATTAGTCCACTATATATTTAAGTAGCACTAACTTGTTAGGAAATAAACAACACAAATTAAGTTTTTCTTTTCCCTCTAATTAAGAAAAAAAATAAGTAGTAAGAAACGATAATGCCAATTTCTAGAATTGCCATCGGAAATTTAGCAGAGGCTACCAAGCCTGATGCTCTTAAGGCTGCAACAGCTGAGTTCTTTTCCATGCTCATTTTTGTTTTTGCTGGCTCAGGCTCTGGCATGGCCTTCGGTAAGTATAACTTAAACTTATATATATACACCGCTGACAATATAAAGAATTTTTAATTTACATTTGAGAATATATAATATTTGTACTTTTCACAGGTAAGTTAACGAATGGTGGAGCAGCGACGCCAGCTGGACTTATTTCGGCATCCATAGCACATGCCTTTGCCCTTTTTGTGGCAGTTTCAGTCGGAGCAAATATTTCTGGAGGTCACGTAAATCCTGCTGTTACCTTTGGTGCTTTTGTAGGAGGTCACATTACACTTTTTAGAAGTGTCTTGTATTGGATTGCACAATTGCTTGGATCCGTCGTTGCTTGTGTGCTCCTCAAGTTTTCTACTGGTGGATTGGTAAAGCCATTTATTTGTGGAATTTTCTAGTGAAAATATTTGTAATTTATGGAAAAAAATTTAATGCAGGAAACATCAGCATTCGCGCTATCAAGTGGAGTGACACCATGGAACGCAGTTGTTTTTGAGATAGTAATGACATTTGGCCTTGTTTACACTGTTTACGCGACTGCAGTTGATCCAAAGAAGGGAGATTTGGGAATAATTGCACCTATCGCAATTGGTTTCATCGTTGGTGCTAATATCTTGGCTGGTGGTGCGTTTGATGGTGCATCAATGAACCCAGCGGTGTCGTTTGGTCCAGCTGTGGTTAGCTGGACCTGGGACAACCACTGGGTCTATTGGCTCGGCCCATTTGGAGGTGCGGCTATTGCTGCTCTACTATATGAAATCATCTTCATTGGTCAGAACACTCACGAGCAGCTTCCTTGCACTGATGATTACTAAGGATATTGGATTTCATTTCCTCTTTTCTTTATTTAATCTCTAAAACCAAATGTTGCATAATTAATGTTTGTTTAATTTCAACGTTGTTGTTGTTGTTTTAATTCCTGTTCTCTTTGTTTGTCTTTCAAAACTTGGCTTTTCTTAATTGTACCTGGAGTTGGCTTTCCTAATTTGATCCATGCTTATTGTTAATTGCGGACAAATTAACGTTAACAACTTGCTAAATCATCAGGAAGGAGTGCCAATATATATATATTTACTCCTTGCCATTAAACTTAGTAAATAGTTTTACGAATTACGTACATATACCGTTAGACAAAAGTTAAGTGTGTAAATATTTTCACAAATCACACCATCATACATATAACTTCAAGTTTGTCAGAGTGATAGAAAAAATCAGTTCATTTTGACGGATTAAATCTAAATTGGATGAGTTAGAATAGATCAAATTAATATAGCCATATGCTTGTAACATATTTTCACAAAGTTTTTTGTGGGTATCAATTTTGACCTATATAGTTGCCTCAACTAGCCTAGTTTTTAGATGGCTGAATTGAGCTTCAAAATAAGTTTAAGTTACCAAATGAGCAAATCACTTATCAGCCCAAAGACCCTACCGCATCCATTAGTATTTTGTTGGGGCCATATTTTTCCACTTTTTAATTGTTTGATGTGCTTCATTTCTTATTGCGTTTTAGCAAATATACATTTATCTAAGCATTATACCTACCTCTTTCTCATCTACCAATCAAAGCAATGACTACTATCGAACTCTTTTGTCTTCCTTTTAGTGGTGGATAAAATGTAAGTTCGATGTATGAAGTATTCTTCATTCATGTAAGAGTTAGAAAAAAGGTTGTTTTTCAAGAAATATTTAGCATAAGTAATTTATTCTGTGTCAAATATTAATGATTGGTTTCACCATTTAAATATGCAACCTATAGATCAAAGAAAAACAACTTTATCATTGATCGAAAGTTCCCATTCCTTTTTTAGTAATAATAGGTGACTTTTTCCCCCTTTGAACCATAAATAATTAGAGACAAACAGTCATAATTGTGCATCTTTGTCATCGGCATTCACTTTTCTTAATGAACTGAATTAGGCCTAATTTTCCTCAGTTAAAGTCGATAATTGATTCATGAATTGCATAACTTTGTAGAACTAAACATTTTTTTTAGGGAGATTACAAATTAATAAACAAAGAAGTTCATGCAGGCCACATCCTCATTACAATAAAATAAAATCCACTTACTATTCCTCCCTCCACCATTTTTTTACACCTAGATTTTTATATTTTAGTAATCATTTTTAAAAAAAATTGACGAGTGCTACCAAAGCTTTGCCTATCCACTAAATAAAATATTCCACAACTTTACCTTAGATATATGATATAAATATTTGTGAAATAAAGTGAAGGATAGCTACGTTTTTTTTCCCTTCTGAAACCTGTAAAAATATCTAGCAAGAAAATTTTGGGTACATTTATTTTGGTTAAAATATGTGACACCCCAACTTAAGATAAAGAGTTCCACATTGGTAAAACACAAGAGAAATATTGGATATATATGTAAGTAGGTCTTACCAATTAGTGACGTGTTTTAAAACCGTGCGGGAATAAGCCTAAAGTGGACAATATTACTAACAAGTTAGGCCGTTACAGAGAGATCTAAGTGCTACACATACTTGTGAAATCTCCTAAAGCAAAAGAAATTTACAAGAAAATGACTAATTGTTTGATAATAACTTGATTGATTACTTAAAAAATAGACACGGGGTATTTGATAAGAAGTGTGCTTAAAGATAATGTTTCACAAAATTTTAAATTTGCAAATGACTTTTCACTCAATTCAAAATTGTCAATCGTCATATGTCACATACTATAGTACAGTTCAAATAAACATTAAACACATTAGTTGAAAAGCCAACGATTGTGTTTAATCATTTAAGTGATCATGATTTTTGACAAGCACAGAGATGATTTTACAATTATTCATAAAATTACTTTCTTAATTTAAAAATATATACTATCAACCAATAATAGTCTAAATATCGATACATCAATAAATATTAAGAGCACATTTGATTGAAAATAGTTGATAAGCATTAGGTGAAAAAAAATATTACCTTTTGGTGTTGAAACTGTTTGATTAAAGTATTGAAACTGATAATGGTAAGTAGTTGACAAAAAAAATATTAGGAGAATAGTAAAGAACATTAATAGAAAAGAGATTAAGTTAGAAGTCTATATTGGAAAATAGAAAAATTATGATTGGAGCAGTTAAGCTTTTTTTTTGTAATTGTTCATTTGATGTGCAATATTTGTATTAAGGATCTATTAAACTTGGATTCACTCATTACAAAGGATCAATCCATTTATATCATTATATAAAATGTAACTTATAGATCAATACTTCTATTTTAAATTAGAGGTTCCATTCAATTAATGAAAACTTAATAAAGTTTCTTTCATATGAATGTCTATGAATGTATGTTGCTTCATGAATTCAATGGCTTGAATTATGTTCTGTTTCAAATTTAGGCAAGAACTTTACTTATATCAAACATCCATAAAACTAGCTTAATTAGAAAACAAATAGAAAAACATGTGAATGTAGCAAAAAATATATATTACTGGAAAGATTTTTCTGAATAGTATTTGGGTCAGCTTGTGAGAACCTGGATTATTCTATCGGATATCTGTTATATCATACCAGCACAGATAATACCAAGTTATTTTATCCACAGATACTCTTAGAAGGTTCAAGTAGAAGTAGTTTACATAAAATTAGAGGAAATTAAAGATGTTCATTAGATATGACATGTTGAGTAACCTCCACACATGAGATATATATATATATACTCTAGTAATTAACACAACTAGTTAAGCCTCAGAAACACTTAGTAATAGTTATTTAAAGAGATCAGAACAGAGTGCCTTCTGATCATGGGATTTTCTACATATATACAAAGAGTGATCACTAAATATTACTATTACTCATCTCACAAACCTACACCAACTCTAAACAAATAGTTCAAATTATATCCTCCGTGAGATAGCTAGGGGTAACTTCTGCATACATTCTACCCTCCTCATATCTCGCATGTTGTTGTGCGTCCCTCCAAATTAGCCAGTAAAAAATGAGAAATCTTGATGATTGTCAAAGTAACAATGATCATGAGTACTCGTCCATAGTGAATCTGGGCAATAATTATAATCCCATGTCGTTGATGCCATAACTGGTAAATGATTCCTAGTTTCGATTTCTTCAGTTGATTCGACTTCTTTCCAGATTTCATCCATGGAATAGACCATCATGTTCTGATCTCCTTCATATATTTTATTTTCTCCAGCAACTTGCAACAACTCGACGCAATCATTTCTTTCAGTACTGGAGTCCTCAGCAGGACTGTTGGCAGAGGAAGAGGAGCAATTGGAGAAATTGGATGAAGATGGAGAAATTGAAGCCTTATTAGTATTCTTCTTCTCATCTTGAGCTTGCTTCCTCATATGCGTTCTCCAGTAATTTTTGATTTCATTGTCAGTTCGCCCTGGTAATTTTCCAGCTATTTTCGACCATCTGCACTTAAAATAGCCGTGTCAAATCTTAAATGGCTAATAAATAAACTAAGTTATGCCTCCAATTAAGAAAAAAAACAAGTTGGATCAAGATGATCATGCTTAAAGTTTGTTTGGGTCAAGTTGCTGTGACTAATAACAACTCTGTCCACCAAGGCTACGACAGATGACAAGAATCAACTAGTGTTTTTTTGTCTCTGCTGAATTTTGAACCTGAAACCTCAGGTTGTCAAACACTTCATTAACGACTAGGCCACATCCTTGGGTGCTTGTCGTGACTATGTCTAATGACTAAACTCAGACATTTTTTTTCTTAAAAGTAAAGTTCAATCAGATTAAACTTGGTGACTTGAGCAAATTAAATTTTCGGAGCAACTTTCAATTATATGAAAAATTGAAAGAACAATTTGAAAATATAGACAAACCTATTCCCATATTTGGAGTGAAGTTGAAGAACAAGAAGTTCTTCTTGAGGAGTCATCTTTCCACGTTTGAGAGCAGGATTCAAGTAATTAACCCATCGTAATCTGCAACTCTTTCCACTTCTTTTCAAACCTATAAATAAATGAATAACAAGAAATGGAATGCAGAAGAAGAAGGGGTTATTAAAGTGGCTCCCTTTCAAAACTAAGCCTAGCTATTCTATTTTTCTCTCCCGCCTACCAACCTTCAAACCTGAAACTTTCGCCAGAAAATCCCAGCGACGATCACCAAACATCTTCACATAAAATACTAGTTGAACATCTTCTTGTTCTGTCCATGGACCTTTTCTCATTTCTTCTTGAACCATTTTAATTTCTCTCAATTAATATTATTGCTTTTTTAATTTCTTCTTGTTGGTGATTCATACTAGTGTACATGAGTGATATTTATACTGGGAATAATTGGCTTGTCCTAATTTTGTTGGTGTTATTATATTTTGGAATGTGTCTGTCTACTAACAAGTGGTATTGGAGTGGTCATTTTAATTTAGTGGCACAAAAAAAACCAATGTTGCCATATGATGTAAGCCATTAACAGGGAGGACCCAATGATGATGATAAATCTAGATAAGAGGTTGATATGTTGATGTGATGTAACTTTATTAATTCTTTCATACATAAGTTGCTAGCCATTTCAGACTTATTCAATTCTTTTTTCTAATTTATCTCCAACAACAACTAAAAGTGTAATTTCGCAAAAGGGATTTAGGAAAAGTAAGGTGTACATAGATCTTCGATAGAAAAATTGTTTTCAATAGACCATATTATTTTCTTTCCAACTCTAGGATAATAATACTGTACTTCTTTTATTTTATGGTAGTATTTAAATATCAATTTAAGAAAAATATTGATCTAGAGGTTAATTCAATATCAAAACCTAGTTTATACTCAGAATCATATAAAGAGTTCAAATAATCTATCACTCATCGACGTGGGGAACTTATGATTGAACATTAGAAGCGTCAGTGGCGTAGCCAGAAATTTTATCAAGGGGATCCAAACTTTGAATAGTAATTTTTTTAAAAAAAACAATGATCTATAGAGATTCTATTTTTAATAATATTGTGATATAATTTGGGTAAATTGGTCTCCTATTTATAGAGAAAGAAAACCTTATTCCAAAAGGAAAATGTATTAAAATTTAGAAAAATCTTATTCCACAAAGGAAAAAGGTATTAAAATATAAGGAAATCTTATTTCACAAGGAAAAGGTATTAAAATTTAAGGATTTTTTTTTTTCAATTAAAACCTTATTCCAAAAGGAAAATGTATTAAAATTTAAGAAAAACTTATTTCACAAAAAGGAAAAAGGTATTAAAATATAAGGAAAACTTATTCCACAAGGAAAAGTTATTAAAATTTAAGGAAATAATTCAATTTTAATTGAAAAAAAATCCTTATTGGAGTTGAGTTTCGAACTTGGGTCACTCAAAATAAGCATGACCCTATTTACCACCAAGCTACTGAACATTTATGTTAAACTTATGCATGTTTATTTTCTTAGAAACTTCAAGAAGACCAGATAATTACAAAAAAATGAAAACGTTCATGCGGGGAATTGAACTGGGGAAGCGAGTAGGTTTGCGACAACTCTAGTCATCTCTACTATGGGTTACTTTGTTATTTCAAGGTGTCCAAAATACGATATATACCAATATAAGTCAAAACTTTACGTGTATATATCATATAATTTTTCGTCGAAGGGTGTGGCTCTGCCCTAAGAAGCGTGAGGATATATTAGATCAACCTAACATCGAATAAACAAAGAATTAGAGTGGACTTTGTTCTACAGAGGCTATAATAAAAAAATGGATACTAGATTTGACTAAACCTGAAAAGTTAACTCATGATGTGAGAATTGTCCAACGTCATATAAAGGGACCAAATAAACCATCACTTATCGATGTAAAAACTCAACAAGGATAAAATTGAATGTTCAGGGTTAAGAATTTAAGTTAAATTAGTACTCCCTCTGTCCCTAATTACTTGTCCACTTTTGAATTGACACACCTATTAAGAAAGTAATTATTGACATAGTGAGTTTACCATTTTGCCCCTATTAAGTATGAAGTGGATGGATTAAAAATTTAAGATTTGCAAGAAATTGTACCTTTTTCAAAATAATTAATTGAGGGTATAATAGGTAAAATTATTTTGTCCTTTCTTGATTTGTCAAAATGGACAAGTAATTAGGGACAACTATAAAAGGAAAAATAGACAAGTAATTAAGGACAGAGGGAGTATTAATTTAAGGAGTAATTAGATTAAGTTCAACATTCTTACAAAGCTGGCCGTTAAAGAAATTCGCTACGTCTCATGTGTTAAGTGTCCCTTGATTACAACAAAGGCCATATATATCAAAATAATAATAATATGCGTTACACAGTTTACATTGAGTCTCAAACATACAATACTGAGAATGAGAGACACTGGCAGTTGTCAAATTAGCCTTTAGCTCCAGCTACAGTCACACTCAATAATATTAATTAACGCCTAATTTGAACTATATACTATATCGTTTAAGTATTATTTTTTAAAAGATATAAGTTATAAGTCTTATAGTTAATGTGTGATTGAAGACTACGTTTAAGGAACAAATTAAAAGTCTTTTAATACATAACTTAATTATACGCGACGTACGTACCAAAATTGTCTTCCCTGCCAACAATTAAGAAATGATAAGAATTTCACATAGATTGAAAGTCTGTCGTGGAGACTTGTGTCGCTGCGAAAGACTCATGTAGTCCAGGGAAAATCTTAATAGTTCAATTACCTGAATTTTCATTTGATTGGTGAGGGTTCAAACTTTGAACCCATTTTTCTTTATCCTGCCCCGTAATTTTAAGTAAAACAAAATAAAAATATGAGGACGGATGATTGTTTTCTTTTTTTATTTTAATTTATTTTTAAAACACAGAGGAGAGTTTAATTTCCAAGATATATTCAAAAGTTTGTCTTTTCCTTCGTTTCTATATGTTCCATTTTTTGTTCCGTTGATGCATGAATCCATCTGATTTTGATATTATTTAATTGCATAATTTACCTTTCAAATGAAATATTTTTAATTTTTTTTTTCTTTAATTAACAATCGAACTTATATTTAATGGAACAAAATCTACGGACCATCACAAAATAGAGACTAAAAAGCAAATGACCCTTTTGATATCTTTCCAAACCCAAGAGTTATAACTTATAAGTAGTAGATAAAGCTGTATTAGTGGGTACACTCCAAAATATTAGGCAAATTCTTTTGAAATGTAGTAACATTTATCTTGTCCTAGCAATAATTAGAACACTATTTAATAGAGATAAATAATGCAAGTCATTTTCATCTTTCTACGCGTCAAAGTTTCTTTACTTATGGACTTATTAGCAACCTTTAATTATTTAATATATACTTGTTATACGGAGACCAAACATGGTTACGTTACACATATTAGACAAGTCCACTAACAACGATAGGTAAATAGTTTAGTATTTAAAATTTGATTTACAAATCATTTATGGATACTTTACAAAAAATAACTTTGATTCCACTTGACTAATGGACAAAATTTTAAGTTTAACAAAGGGATAAGGGTATGAAAAATACCCCAACTTTGGTCGGATTTGCTGTTACGATACTAAACTTTCATAAGGACCTATTACCTCGCTAGACTATTTAATACCGTATTTTTTACCCCCTAAACTATTTAATAGTGTATTTTAAAGGTATATATGTGTCCACGTGGACACATTACTATTTATAATTTTGCATTATTTTTTATGTCCACGTGGGCAAATATATATGTTTAAAATACAGTATTAAATAATCTAGGAAGGTAATAGGTCCTCATGAAAGTTTAGTATCGCAACAGCAAATCCGACCAAAGTTGGGGTATTTTTCAAACCCTTATCCCTTTAACAAATTTTGCTCATGCCTAGAAAAAATTAAGACCATCAACTCTAGGTCATTAGATGTAATTTCTTGGTCCGTAGGGTATGTTAAATGGACAAGTCAATAAATTGTCCAGGGTTAAATAATGGATCATAACCTAATCCATCAACTCATTATCAAATTTTAGTTCTGTTTATCTTTTGTTTTAATAATTATTTGATCATCTAATATAAATTTTTTTCTCTTTTATTATAACTATATAGAAACTTGTTTTAATAATTATTTGATTGTCTAATATAACTTTCTTTTCATTAGATGTAATTTCTTGGTCCGTAGGGTATGTTAAATGGACAAGTCAATAAATTGTCCAGGGTTAAATAATGGATCATAACCTAATCCATCAACTCATTATCAAATTTTAGTTCTGTTTATCTTTTGTTTTAATAATTATTTGATCATCTAATATAAATTTTTTTCTCTTTTATTATAACTATATAGAAACTTGTTTTAATAATTATTTGATTGTCTAATATAACTTTCTTTTCATTAGATGTAATTTCTTGGTCCGTAGGGTATGTTAAATGGACAAGTCAATAAATTGACGTGGATGTCACTATTTTGTGGTGAGTCCACTTAAAGTTTTATCCTTTCCATCTTTTTCACAAGTTTATCATAAGGGGCATTATAATGTATGCATGTTTTCTCTCAAAGGGCCACTTCCATTCTCAATCAATATGAGGTACTGCGTATTACAATTACCTCTAAAAAATTGTTATTATTTTTTAATTTTTTTTGACGAGGGTTTATATTTTTATAGGCCGTTTGATTCAAGGGATTAGGTAAATTATTCCGATTTAAATTTTGAGATTAAACTTATTTCATGTTTTATTAAAGGTGTTAATTAAAAAAATAGCTATTAAATTAAAGATTTTAATCTGAATAAATTATTAAAAGATGAAATAAGTTATACAAGTAATAATTCTGATTTTAGTCTGAGGATTATAATGTTAAAATATTCTGATTTTTAATCAAAGAACCCCTTATTGGTGAAATATCTAAAAATCAAACAACCCCTTATTGGTGAAATATCTTGTCAAGGCTACAACAGGAAGTTCCTAATTCATAGGTTAATGGGGGGTGTACTTCAATTAGTTTTTAATGATTGTTGATTAATGGTTGATGTGCTTTCTATTAGGACGTAAGAGAATTTGGTTAATGTGTTATCTTCTGCTCTTTTCCCTTTTTGCTGGAAGTAGAGCCGTTAAAACGGGCTTAGCTCATGGGGCCGGTCCAATTCAATCCGTTATTAAGATAGAATTGAGAAAAGTTTTTTCAATCTCATTTAAAACTAAGGCTTATAATCCCTTGACCCTTGAGGCTTAGCTTGATCGAGGCCGGACCAGGGTCAGCCCATGGGCCAAAACTATTTATTTAAGGGTAACTTACAATAATCTCACTAGTATATAGTCTAATTACTTAAATACATGTTATGTTATAATATTATGAATCTTACCAGATTTTGGTACGTTCAGATACATGTATCTCAGAATATTCAAAATTAGGTTAATTTGTTCTAGACACACTCTATTCAAGTAGATTCGCATGTATCTAGGATACATAGACAAATCTCGCGCCCTCGCCTCCCTCACATCTTGCTTGTCACTCTCTTATCTAGCTTGCATATCTAGTACGCGAGATACATGCTAATTACACTAGATTTTTTGCTAGTGTTATTGAAACAACACCATTGTTTGCCATATTTGATTTGAAAATCTTCTCATTTTCTTAATGTTATAGAATTATAAGTTTGAAAAGAAAAAAAGAAGAAAAAAGAGAAGGGCTAGCCCGCCCCAATCCTCGACCCTTCTAGGGTTGGGTTGGGTTGAGCATTTTCAAGCTCTTCCAAATGAAGGACCAGCCTGTCCTAGCCCTTTAAATTTCTTGGCCCGCAAGGCTTGGGCCAAATGGGGTGGACCAACCCTTTTTAACCGCTCTAGCTGGAAGCTAGTAAAGTTTCTCAAGTTTAAATAGCGTACTGTATAAGAACTTTTACACATAAAATTTACTATTTTCCTTCTAGCACACAGTTTTTTTTAGTTCATTTTTTTTTAAAAAAGGTTACCTTATTTATTAAGCAAGAATTTAACTTTAAAATTTTCCTTCCCCTTCTAATAAAATGGTTTAAAGCACATAAATATTTAACGCTTGTTTTAGATTAAAAATTTCAAAAGTTTTTTTTCTTTCTTAAATTTTGTGTCAAGATATAATGTATCACATAAATTAAAACAAATAAAATAATTTTTACTTATCTACTTTAGCATATTATCAAGAGAAAAACAAAAAAAATAATATTTAACTACTCATTACAAATCATATTTCAGGTTCATTAAATCTATACCAATTAATGAGTCCCACGATAAATATACACTATTTATAATTTATTAATAAGTCACTTATTAGAAAAAAAATAAAATCAATTCACTTCGTGTATTATTAATATTTTGTTTGATACACTCTTTCAATCTAGATATAATTATATATTCTATTTGATATTATGTTATGTATAATTGATACACATGAATAAGTTCATAGCATTAGTAATGCAAAGAATTTTAATGCATGCATTAGTATAATTAAAAATACATTTACATTCCTTAAAACCTTTTTCACGTCTTTTTCATCATATTTATAGATAATATTTTTATAAATAAATTTTATTTTTAAAAAAATTATGTAATAATACATATTATTTTTAATATATTAAACAAAACATTGCATAAAATAATTTTTGCATAATTAATTCAAATATTACTAATATTAGTAAGTATTATTGATACTAATAGTGGTGGATAGCTATATATAAAGCTTCCATAAGAGATTAATGTATGTTGGACACTTTAACTTGTTTTTTTGGTCGGCATTTTTAATACAGCCTCTAAATATGGACAAGATCTCCATATGTAATTTTCACAACGCTCAGGCTACTTACCTTTATTTTTTTTTCTTAATTAAAAAAATGTGGAGGGTCCAAATTATTTCATTTTTTAAAATTTGCTAAAAGTAGACTTATCAGATTGTGAAAGCAAAGGCCATTAACTTTACGAATCTAGAAGATAATATATATTTTTGTGCTAGAATTTACGAGAAAAAAGTCCATATGACGTCAAACAGTTTGGACATTTTTAAAACTAGTATAATACGAATTTTGTCATTATTTTTTATAACTAGAGGTAATAAACTATCTTGTGGTTGTTAATTGTTACTAAGTCGGTATAGACCTTGAATTCGGAGTCTAAAAGATAATTTTTTTAAATAAATAAATCAAAAAGGATTCTCATGAAATTTAAAGGGATTTGTCTCCGCCACAATGACATGTCAAATTTGAACATTATATACAGATCAATGGTTTTCATCCATAGTGAGATGATCAAAAGAAGTTAAACTTATGATTTAAAATGTCTAAATGTATCATTTAGCTAGTTATTAATTACTTTATTAAGAATAAAATTGAAAAATGTAAAGTTAAATTATATCTTAATATAAATAGACAATTTTTTTTTGAAAAATTGTATGTCACGTGAAAAAGTAGTGATTGGTAGGCGCTCATTGACAACATAGAAGACATGCTAAAATGATGTTTGAAGTTCATTCATCAATCAGTAAATTGATACATGAAAGTAGGGGTATTCACGGTTTGGATAAAAACCGCTTCAAACCGAAAAACCAAACCAAATCGATAAAATAAAATCGATTTTATTTGGGTTTGGTTTGGTTTAGTTTTAGGTTTTTGAAAACCGATGGTATTTGGTTTGGTTATGGTTTTATTCGAAAAAAACTGAAGAAATAACCGAACCGAACCGATTAATTATATACATATATTTTATTAATATACATACTTAATATATTATTTTTATAAA
>NW_006239053.1:92050-152073 GCF_000226075.1 Solanum tuberosum
CAATTCTTTGTGGGACTGAAAATGTTATTGTCTCTTCCTTCTAGGCCAATATAGTGAATTTTAAAGCTTTATTGATAGTAAATTTAGTGATTGAAAGTTTAGTAATTTAAGTCATTCTAACTATTTTTCGTTTTGAATGGATTGTTGTCATTTTTTTCACATTTTAAATGAATTGTTTCTTTTATTTTTGTGTATGGTTAATAACCGAATAACCGAACCAAACCAAACCGAAACTGATAATCACCAAACCGATAAATGTATATTGTATTTGGTTTGGTTTGGTTTTGATAATTTTAAAACCGATTAAGTTGGTTTGGTTTTGATTTTGACTAATAACCGATCCAAACCAACCCGTGAACACCCCTACATGAAAGTAACAAATATATTGGATTATCATGTAAAGACAAAAAAAAAACGAAAGAAATATAAATAACTCTAAGAGTAAGAAATTAAAGTTTTTCTTTTAAAACTATGCGACTACAGGACTGTTATCAAATTAGTCCTTTTTCTACACTCTGATTTTTCCTTAATCCTTAGTATATTAGTACTAACTATGTGTTAGTAACACACAGATAACACCTTCATGAGGTTTTACCGTTTAAGTCACCTTATTAAGGTCCTTAATTATCCATTTCTTGGATTAATTAAAGTTTAGTAATTTATGCTGGCATATCTTCACTAGCTCCAAATTAAAGGGCCATAACTTCATATATAACAACGATAAATTGTTGATTAAAGTTTTTGTATGCTTTTAATTAATGAATATGACGAGCATGAATATTCGCATTTCAAATGATTAATTTTGGCCACAAATTAAATCACCTACTTATGGTCTAAGTTGCTTCATATCATATTATATAATATAATATATCCTGTCTTATCTTATCTTATTATTAAATCAATCAATTTATGTGGATATATACAGACGTGTACTTAAAGAACTCAGACGACAAACCTTAATTGCAAATTAGCTAAAACCATTTGGACATTTCTGATTGCACTTTAATAAATTGGGATGGACCCAACATATACATTTTTATATAATTTTACGAGGGGGCAACATCGAGGAAAATAATGATAACTCTATTATCATCATTAAAAATGAACTTTAACTTAATCATAAAATCTAGTTCACCATATAAGAATTGTCCAAGATTATATAAGGAATCTATGTGATATGGGACACTAACACACTTAAAGAACATACGAAAAATAAAGAGTTGTTTTTTAAGCTAGAAAAATTCAAAATAAATGTAATTTTATCATATATATATATATATATTGATTTTTAAAACATGGTATATAAATAAAATTTAATATTCAGTTAAATTCATAGAACTCGTCATAGATTTGGCTCAGTGTCTAATCATGGTGGACAATACTCAACTGAAAATGTGCGTATATGTTATCTTAGTAAAGGCCATTTAATTTGTCCTTTGTGATTTGAAATTTGGATGGCACAAAGTGTGAGAAATGAATAGTTGCAATTCCTTCCAACTATATTTTGTTTATTTTGCTTTTGATTAGATTTAAGATAAGTCCCTTATCATATTCGTCATTCTTCATTTTCCTTGACTATATACAGATGATACTAACGTGTCTTATACAAAACATCAACCACATTTTGTCACCTTCTCATCTTATTCTTCTAATTAATTAATTAATTAATATGCGACTACCTTTATATTGTCACTATACTCCTTTTTCATTTTTTGTGCTACAACACTGAAAAAGTTATATATTTGATTAAAATCATTAGTCATATATAAGCAAACTATACATTAGTTATATACAAGTATATATATCGTAAAAATTACACAAAACTTTTAGTTTTAAGAGCTAATTGCATTCTGTCCCTACTCTTTTACAAATTATAAAAATTTCTTAAAGTTTAAGGATTTCGGATACATCACTCAATGTCTCAATACATTGCGTCCCGATACTTTATCTTTGTTGATAGAAGACACACGTTTCTCGATATATCGCGTCCCGATACATTACCTTTGTTGATACAAGACACACATGTCCCGATACATTACCTTTGTGATACAAGACACACCTGTCCCAATACTCGCGTCCCTGATACATCGCGTAAGAGTGATGTATCTGAAAATAGAAGATAGAGTGAGGAAAATATGGATTTTGTAATTTCAAATGGTAGGAAATTTTAGAGAATATGATAAAATAAGTTATGTATTTAGATTAAAAAAAAATTATATTTATTTATCGACTATTATTTTGGGAGTGATGTAAGAATTCCTACAAACAACATTAGCAGTAGTTGGTTCTTGACTCTTGGACTATATACCAAGGCCTACCATTGTTGTTGAGTAGCTCTCGGCCCAATAAAGAGTGGGATTATTTGCACCGTATGGCCTTTTTTTTTGACACCACTCCTTAAAGTTTGTCCATGTTATAAGTCTAATACGCCAAATTTCGAAACTTCTAAAGTAATTTCAGGTGTATTTGAGGATCACATTGTAAAAACAAAAATTTTCGATGCGAATCCGAATTATTTGAATCATAAATTAAGTAGCACACAGCGAATAAAATTTTGGAAAACAGGGAAAAGAAATAAACAATGTTATTTTGAGAGCAGTAGAGATATTATTGGGCACGTTGCCGGTGCTATATAAAATTGTGTAGTAGTAAATGCTTTGATTAGTTTGGTCAACAACCCACGTGAAATTGGGTCTTTTGTGTCGACCAACACACGCACACATACCCCTCTAAATATATTTTATTTATTTTCTAATGAGAATGTGTGACTAAATATATCTGTTCATTATCTCAGAACCACTAAAAATAACAATAACAAAGTTAATTTTATACAAGAAAATCATATTAACAATATAATATAATAAGTAAAGAGAGAGTAAATATTTGTAACTTGGACGAATTCAGAAAATGTTGAAGCAATAAATAGGGTAGATATTGACACGTCAAATAATAGATTTTTCTTGTAAGGTTGACCAATCTACTCAAGATATCATTCGTACTGTCACTCTGATTGGTTTTATAATTTGTTTCATTTGAATACATTAATCCATATAAATAAAAAAGATACAGTTTTTATGTGGTAATATATGTATATATACACACTCTAATATATTTTGGCTGGTTCCACATTTCTTGTTATGTCGAGGATAATAAACAATTCCTAGTCAACACCCTTTGACGGGCTCTCAATTTATTCCCAAACTTTAAGTTGTGTCAAGTGTGAACGTTTGACCTTCCTTCTTTCACATCAGCCCCTTTTTCTAAAATGCCAAAAAATTCTTCAAGAAAATATACCTAATAAACCAAAAGAAGAGAAGAAAAAAAAAAAGAGACTAACAACATTTATATAGTTAAAAATGTGTTATAGTACGATGGAGAAACATACTAATTGGTTTTAAAAATGTGAAAGAATTGGTATCAATCACTTTAAGTATCAAGTATTATTGAAGGTGATCTTCTCCACTTTTTTGTAATAATATATTAGAAGAATTAATATAAATAACAGTTCACCTAACCGTTTAAGCTAAAGAAAGACTTTACATGACTAATTCATATATATCGATTAGAAAAAATTACAGTGAATTCGATGGATTATTTGTTTAAAGATCCCTATATGTACCTTTTAAAAAATACTCGCTCTTTGAAATGTGTGTTTGTTATAACGTCGTTTTGATCAACTAATTCCTTCAAAGACATTCTACCTTAATTTACGTTTTAAAAGGGCATTTCTAAATCGTCATGATTAATAATATTAATTCCGTTCATTTTTAATTGTCATAGTTTTCTTTTTTAGAGTCAAACTATGAAAACTTTGCCTAACATTTTACGATATATTTTTTCATCATATTGATATTGATGTGTAAAAAATTGCAATTTATAGTACTTTTCGTATAACTTTTGAATATCCAATTTTTTTGTTTAAAATATTGAATTAATGTAATCTAATTTAACTTAAAAAATTAGTCAAATTAATTTTTGAAAAATGTAACATGACAAATAAAAATGGACGGAGAGAGTACTTTATTGCTAGTCTAGGCATAATGCGCTCTTTGCTTTTCCTTTGCTTAAGCGAGGATTACTTATAAGCATTATAGATCAGATTGTATCTTCATAAAAAAATTATATTTCAATATATTGAAAATTTATGTACTCCAATATCTTTCTAATTTTGAAGGACAAATGGTTATGTAATTTTCAAATATGTAAATTCTATTTTAAAAACTTTTGCGATTTGTCAAAAGTGAAGTCAACACGTTGGCGATTTGTCATGGCGCATCCTATTTTTGAAAAACTCTGCTCCTTCCATTCACCGTCCACATTCTTCCAGCTAGACTCTCACACATCACCTTATAAACGTGAACCCCCGCCATTTACTCTTTAGTATAATTTTCAGTTTCCACAACTTTCACTGAATTCCAAGCTTTCAAATTTCAAATATCGAGGTTCCATTTCTTCTAAGTTTCTCAAATTAAGCGGTTGGGAAGAACTATGTCGAGGACGACGGAGCTCCAAATGCACAAGAAATGGAAAGGTAGAGAAACAAGCCCTGAACGTACCAAAGTTTGGACTGAACCTCCTAACCATAAGCTCAGAAAAGTACCCGTCGTTTACTATCTCTCCAGAAATGGCCAACTTGAGCATCCTCATTTCATGGAAGTGCCTCTTTCCTCCCCTGATGGTCTGTATCTCAGAGGTATGTAGAATTTCCATAGCTGAAGCAGATAATTAAAAAAGCGTGTGTTCATATGATTTCACATGTTTTGATTTTTGATATTTCATTCAGATGTTATCAACCGCTTGAATTGTCTTCGTGGAAAAGGCATGGCCTCTATGTACTCCTGGTCTGCTAAAAGGTAAATTGATTACTTTCCATTTTCTATTTTAATTTCTGCTGTACCTGTGTTTATCCATATGGAGCTGAAATGAATTTCTTACTTTTTTGGGAAATTCAGAAGCTATAGGAACGGATTCGTGTGGCACGATTTGACAGAGAATGATTTTATATACCCAGCACATGGTCAAGAGTATGTTCTGAAAGGATCAGAGCTTCTCGATAGCGCATTGCCTTCACAACCCGATGAAATCGCTTGTTCTAATTCTAGAAATCCGGTGCCGGAAATACAGAAAATGAGTGAAGATCGTGAGTTTCCTGCAGTGGCAAGGCGCCGGAACCAGTCCTGGAGTTCCTCCGATTTCCACGAGTACCTAGTTTACAAGGCCGAATCACCCGGCGAATTACTTGGAAGAATTGGAGCCGACGCTTCAACTCAAACAGAGGACAGGCGACGCCGGCGAAGAGGAATGCGAATCGTCGAAGAAGAAGAAGAAGAGTTGAGAGAAGACCGGACCATTGAACCGGACGATGTTGAACATAGTCCGAACCAGTCAACGGAGCTGAACAGAGGTGAAATTTCACCACCACTATCCGATTCAAGCTCTGAAACGCTAGAAACGTTGATGAAGGCGGACGGAAAAGTAATCTTACGGCCAGATACAATCAGCGAAGATCCAACGGCTAATACTCAATCAAGCGGAAAGAGTAAAGCAGCTTCCGTTTTGATGCAATTACTCTATTGCGGTTCAATGTCCTTCAAGCAATGCGGACCCGGTTATGGGAAGGAAAATGGATTTTCCTTGATTTCACAGTATAAAAGCCGTCTGCCACGTATCAGGTGTACCAATCAAGCGGTGAAGGATGTAGAGAGTCCAATGGTGGAATATCATGGAAGTGAAGAGAGAATTAAGCTGGAAGATAAGGAGTACTTCAGTGGGAGTTTAATAGAGATGAAGAAGAAGGAGAAATTTCCAGCTCTAAAGAGATCTTCTTCATACAGTGTAGAACGGTGAGTACTTTTACTGGTGAACTTTTTGTTGGTGCCTTCAACATTGTGTTATGTTTCTTCGTGTATACTCTATGGCTTAAATTGTTATGTTTTGTATCTAATCAAACATTAAGCTAACATACCTCTAAACAGTTTAGTGTAACAAGGATATTAGATTTGGATTGTGTTTGTGGAGTAACGTCAACATCCTGCCTATGGTAAGGCCTAGGTGATTGGCGGGGATAATTCAAGTTGAAGTTATGATGAATATACCATTTGTTTGATGGACTTGCTTGAAAACTACAGTTGAGTCACCTTTGCCAATAGGGGCGGATCTAGGGTACCGCTCGTCAAAAAATTAAACTATATATATATGGTCAAATTATTTTTATGTATATACATAGTGGATGTTGACCCCATGATTTTTTTTTTATGGTGTTTATTTCTTTATATTTTGAATCTCATTTAGTGAAAATCCCGACTATGACGCTGATTGCCAATGGCAAGGTTCATGCAATGGGCGAGTTACGAATGGTTCGGGTTATAGGACATGAAAACAGGGACATGTCACATGAGTAGAAAAACTTATCTTGGTATGATTATTTCTTTATAAGGAGTGGTAGGTGTATGAAGGTTCCTTGCCTTGGTAAATTAATCTGCAATCTGCAGTACAATTGACGTGAGGATCCAGCTATTCAATTGTTTTTCTTACAGAAAATGATAGGACTGAAATAGGTTCTGCAGTACTTTCTGGGACAATTGGGTATTTACTGTCCTCTACGTAAGCAAAACTAGAGCTTTTTATCAGTTTATTCACCATAACACGTCAATTAATTTACTCAATAGCTGGAAGGAAAACTGATAGTGTATGACAATATATTTTCACCAATTTATTAGACTTCCCCATCAACATAACTTCAGTCCGGCTAATATATATATCATGTCCTGCTTTCTTGACTGAAATCTACAAATGCTACAATACCAAGGTCTCTTGACTTTATATTTGCTTCCATATAAATTAATGTGGGGTTCCATAATTGACCGGTTTTCATCCGTTATGACGGGATAATTGATATGTGAATATTCTTGATTCATTTTCTTTGTTTGATAATGGTCTGCAGGAGTACAAAATTGGAGCTGACTGAGAAACAAAAAGAAGTGAAAACAAAATGTTATCTGCGAAAGCAAAAGAATCGATCGACCCGAGAGGATGGAAACAGTGATTTGTCTAATGCCTTGCAGTAGCATTTGCTATTATTTTTAGTAATACTAGCTAGTGATCAACATGGTAGCAAGATGAGTAGATGATAGTGGTTAAGCAGTAGATTAGGAAATAGTAGAAAAATTTGTGGAGACAATTGCTCCTGATCTCAGTTGTAGATGTTTGCGTGAATTTCAACAGTAAAAATAACTAAATTATCTGTATCAAGTGTTTGCATCAAACAAATGATGTGAGACATACTATTGAGCAATGATTAATATGTTTGTTGCACCAAATCAAGAGGAAATCTTGGAACAATGAGTTCAAACCATGGAAGTTGGAAGCAGTCAATAACCCTTGTATTATGGTAGAATATGTCCAAATCACATTCCTTGAAGTGCGGTTTTTTCACTGATCCTCTGCTAATGTAGAATGCTTTGTGTGCTCCAGATTATTTTCTTTTTGATGATACATTAAATCACTAAACCAAAATATATTGAGTTGATTTTAAAACTTTATACGACTAAGATAAATAACACCAGTACCTTAGGTCTCCAAATACTAAAGGGCCTCCTATATTATTATATGGAAAAATGATATGGTGTAGCCATTAGAAATTTGAAATCCCAAATCACTTTATTTTGAGTTGAAATGATGATTTTATATCGAATGTCTAAATGCAAGCTTAATCAATTATTATTAGATTATAGCAAAAGTAAATTCACATGAGATTGAGGAAGAAAGAGATGAACAGGCAAACCAAGATAATAGATCTAAAGTCTAAAGTAATATCTTATACCAAGGTTTCGTGGTGTAGTTGGTTATCACGTCAGTCTAACACACTGAAGGTCTCCGGTTCAAGTCCGGGCGAAGCCATTTTTGATATGTATTTTGTTTTTTGAAAGTTTTCCTTTATGTGCCATAAGTGTAGTGGTGCTGTCAGCATGGATGGTTGCAACTTGAGTTCTGCAATGACGATAGTAGAGGTAATGAACAGAAGGGATATGATTGTATTCAGGCAAATTCTGTCTCATCATAAATTGTTGAATCAAGAACCAAATCCTAATAGACATGATTCACCTATTAAAGAATAAAGAACAAAGTGTAAGAGAAATATAAAAACTGGAAAAATCAATGGAAAGAAAAGACAAACTACTCACCAGATAACAGGGAGAAAAGAGTTGATGATCAATGAGAATCCAAGAAAAAGAAAATGGGTTAAATTATAGCAGAGGAGAAATGCCCAAAACTGAAATTATATTCATTCTTGATTCTTGAATACTACTAGTTGAGAAGAGCTCTGTTTTGAAATCGCTCTGAAAAATTTCTAACCTTTTACTAGGGATGAATTTTATTTTATTTTTATATTTCCCTTTTACGAAATTATTATTTTCTTACCCTCCAAAACTATTTTCTCCATCTGGAAAAATATTGTCCTTATATTAAGAAATACTTCATTAGCTCTTAAAAGGGTTACAAAGAGAGTGCTTCCTCACCAGCTCAAATGATTGGTTGATAATTTTTTAGACAATTTATTCATCATTCTCATTAATTATTTTTTTTCTTAATATTAATTCACAAAATTATTTATTAATTCATTAATTCACGGATCATTAATTAATTAACTCGGGAAATTAATTTAAAATTTGCAGAAAATATACGGAAAGGACGTGTTCTGTGATACCCCAACTTAAGATTAAAAGTCGCACATCAGCAAAACACAAGAGAGATGTGGAGAATATAAGTAAGCAGACCTTACCAACTAGTGACGCGTTTTAAAGACGTGCGAGCCTAGGCCAGAGCGGACAATATCCCTAGTGGACTGGGCAGTTACATGTTCCTTCCGAACAAACATCTCCTCTCCCAAACGACACCATGCATGTTCTGAACAGGTGAATTCACACCTATTTAATCCATATTGTTGGCTATAAATAGAAAGGGTTATCTAGCTTTTCAACATCAAACCATTTAATCCATATAGTTGGCTATAAATAGAAAAGGTTATCTAGCTGTTCCACATCAAATTTTCTTTTTCTTTTGCATACATGTGTTGAAGATGACGGAAGCTTATGATTAGAACATGACTAATGAAGCTGATTGACGAGTTTACTGAAGAGTTTGAGTCACACTAGAATTAGACTACTTATATCGATTAGGCTGCTATTTATTGTACTAGCTGAAGTCGACTAGGATTACATTAAGACTCTATAATTCTCTCCCTAATGTGTCGGAGCTTTGCAAACAAACAGAAGCTCCAACCCATATTACTGTTGTATGGGAAGTAATAACAATATGTAGTGTAATCCAAAAACCAAAAAAAAAAAAAAAAAACAGAATATCACACAGTTATGAATTAATACTTTGCAAACAGAAGCTGCACCTTAACATTAACATGAATCCTCAACTATGAGGTCCACTATATATATAAGAACAACAATTGTGCATATCTACATTGCAACCTGAAGTAATACCATATGTAGTGCAATCTCAAAACAGAAATGGAAAACAGAATATCACACAAAAATTAGTCATCCACAAACTAAAGTTCAGTAGCAAAATCTAAGGAAGTAACTTATACTCAAATGCTTGAAAGATGACTTGTATCAAGAAATTTAAAACAAACTAAGCACCATATACAGTCTCAAATTGGTTTATTCAACCTGAAGTAATTCAATATGTAGTAGTGTAATCTCAAAACAGAAATGCAAAACAGAATATCACACAATTATGAATTATAGCATTTTGTATAAGCAGAATATCAGCATGAGTCCGCTATCAATGTCTGCATTTTCATCAATATTATCTATTCCATCAGCCACTTGATCTATATCTTTGGTCGTTTCATTGGCGAGCCTCCATCTTGATCAACATTTTGCTCATTACCAGGTTCTTGACCAACATTTTGCTCATTACCGCCGCCATCTTGACCAACATTTTGCTCATTACTGCTTCCATGTTCATCAGCATTTTGCTCATTACCGCCTCCATCTTGACCAACATTTAGCTCATTACTGCCTCCATGTTGATCAGTATTTTGCTCATTACCACCTCCATCTTGACCAACATTTAGCTCATTACTGCCTCCATGTTCATCAGCATTTTTCTCATTACTGCCTCCATCTTGACCAACATTTTGCTTATTACCGCCTCCATGTTGATCAGCATTTTGCTCATTACCGCCTCCTACAACTTGATCAACAGTATGGTCAGTACCTAGATAAGCATTTAGCCTGATAAGATGCATCATGTAATCAGGAATATTGTCATCATAATCTTCATCTGAGCCTCCATCTTGATCTGCATTTTCCTCATTAGCTTGGAAAAATTGGTTCTCAGGAATTAAACGAACCAACGGTAGATGATTCGAATAAGTAAGCTTGTCCCTGCCACAGAATACTCATTTGTATTAACCCTTATAAGTCATAATGCTTATGTGTAAGTGTAATTAGAAACTTACAATCTCATACAGAATCTTCCTTCTTTAATATACACGTTCTCTCGGGGGACTCCAGTCTGGAGAAATAAAAAATTCAGTATTTTTTTTAAAGAAAAGCAACAAAATGTTCTTGTTGATGATCTTTAATATCAGTATCTTACAATCATCCACCCGATCATCTTTTCACATTTGCTACAGTAAGTTTTGGCTGTGCTAGTTATACATTCTGTTTGACTATAAATCACGTTGTTTTGTACACGAACATTAAACCTGCATATATAAATGAGCATTAGACCGCAGAAAAAAGTATATACATATCTCAAGTTGCTGATACTTACACCCAATTAAAGAGCCCTAGTTCTTCTGATTGACTCTGCAAAATGTACAAGACAAGAAAATGAACTATAACAGAGTAGTGCTTAATTAATCAGAATTCATGATACGAAATATTGAAATCATTAGCAATTTCATGAAATAATTCTTCCTAAACAAAGAAATTATATTTGAATCGTTACCAGCCGAACATAATCTTTGAACCATGCAATATGCGCTCTGCACCGAACATTAGGACAGTGGATGCTACTATTAGAAGGGAGCGCATGAGTGTTGTGATCAAGGAGACTGTATCTAAACATTGTTGAATGAAGAAGCAGCAACTCAGAGACGAAAAATGCAGAAGAATGAATTTTATGGAAATGACAAGAGAGAATGTTCATATATATGTATATTCACTTCTTGATTCTTGAATTTACAGTTAATTCTCAATCTATTTTCCCTCCAAAACTATTTTCTTTTTAATTTCTGACATATTCATATTTTATTTGGATCAAAACTGTATAGAGGATAAAAAACCAATTATGTTTCCTTTTTTTAATCTCAAATTCCAACCCGTTTTGAGACTCTTTATTTGCATTGATTTAATATATATTCCATTATCTATTTTATATCTTTTAGAATTTATCTATCTATTAGTAATTTCTTATTAAATTTTTTGTTGAGTTGATTTTCAAATTGTGGTTATAAAACTCAAATTACAATATATTAAAATTATTGAGATTTAGTGGGTCAAATTGGGCGGGTCAAGACCCAACTCATTTTTAAGCCCATTTATGCCCAACCCATTTGAGTCCAAAGTAAACTTGGGTGGGTCAAAACCAAACTTAATTTATATTTCAACTCATTTTAGTATCTCCAATTTCAACTCAATCCGCTCATTTGACATCTCTAGTTCGAACAATGGAAGCAATCACTAACCCTTGTATTATAGTAGAAGGTCTATATTACATTCCTTGAAGTGCGGTCCTTCCACTGACCCTACTAACGTAGAATGCTTTGTGCTTCAGACTATTCTTTTTTTACTCCTATTACATCAAATCACTTAACCAAAATATATTGAGTTAATTTGGTGTAAACACCTGATACAACTAAGACAAATAAAACCAGTACCTTAGGTCTCCAAATACTAAAGCCCCTCCTATATTATTATATGAAAAAATGAGATGGTGTAGCCATTAAAAATTAAAAATTCCAAATCATGCTTTTCGAAAAATTTGAGATTTGAACCATGATTCAAAATCACATTTAAATTTTGAGTTGAAATGATGACTTTATATCGAATGTCTAAACACAAGTTGAATCAATTACTTTTAGATTATAGCAAAAGTAAATTCACCTGAGATTGAGTAATAGAGATGACTTCTTAAGTAACTTATATTGGTTTGCCTGATGTATGTTGATACCAAATTTTGGTATGATATTTTTTTAAGTTAATACTTTTAAAATTTGCATGTTGATACCAAGTTTGCCTGATGTGTGTTGATATTAAAAAAATATGTATGTTTCTTCGTATTTTTTTGTGATTGTAATTTATTTTCTGTCACTTCAAAATTTATTGAAAACAGTTGCATTGATACATTAAATTCATTTAATTAATTTCATACCTGTAACATATTCATCTAACATGGACTTTCGGACTTGTTTTACTCATTTCATTTCTCCATTCAATTTCCTTTAATTAAGTTTTTCTCCTATTTAGTTCTTTAGTTATAGCATTGTTAATTCTTTTAGTTATTTCTAATTATTTCCATCTTTCATCATTGCATCAGTTAGCTTAACCTGGAAGGCTTTCAAATTGCCAAAACAACATGGGATAGAACGGGATAATTAAGTTGATATCTGAAAGGCTACAGATTTTTACAGAAAATCTATTCAAGTTTAGCCAATGTTGTATCACAGCTTCAGTAAGAGTTAAAGAGAGAATTATTTTCATATTGTGTAATAAGCTTATAGTTATAGTGACGATTTCATAAACATTTTTCAATTTTGGTATAATAGAAATACCATTTATCATCTGTTAGCTTATTACATTTGTTGATAGAGGCTTCTAGAATGTCACAAGTCTCTCAAATTATCCGTAACTATTACTGCTAGATGCATACGGAAACTATCTTACTATTAAGAGATGCTTAGAAATTAGAATTCTTCTCAATCTTGGTTGTAATTTTGTCTTTTTATTATTTGTTGCTCATTACATTTCATTTTAATTATGATTTATAGTACTTGACATAACTCTACTACACATTCATGCAAACAGGACTACAAGATTTGTATTAGCTTTTAGGCGTTTTCAACACACGTATAATCATCCCTCTTGACAAAAGGAATCGTACAGAATTCAGAAGGTTACACATTTGCAAATATATTAAACAGAAAGCACAAATCCAAATTAGTATCATATGAGCACTGGCACTTAAGTTAGCATATACTTAAGCAGATGACCACTGGCATTCACACTTCTGTGTGGCTTTCAAAAATTAGTCATCCACAAACTAAAGTTCAGTAGCAAAATCTAAGGAAATATCAGTAATCAAGTAGTAACTTTTGACCAGTCGATTATACTCAAATGCTCGACAGATGACTTGTATCAAGAAATTAAAAACAAACTAAGTACCATATATAGAATGGTACTCTCAAATTGGTTTATTCCAACCTGAAGTTATTCCATATGTAGTACAATCTCAAAACAGAAATGGAAAACAGAATATCACACAATTATGAATTATAGCATTTTGTATAAGCAGAATATCAGAATGAGTAGGCTATCAATGTCTGCATTTTCATTAATTTTATCTATTCCATCAGCCACTTGATTTAAATATAAATTATCTCTTGATTTTCTAAACTAAAGAACTTTTTAGTATAGTGACAAGTATGTCTTAAAAACGTTTTTTCCTCTTGCTTATTCCAGCTATTTTCTCTTGAAAGTTTCAACAGAATCCAAGTTGAGATGAGCTCTGTTTTGATCTTAACTAATGCAGATGTTTGTTGCATTAAATCAAATACTGTCAAGCAAAGTCTAAGGAAATATCAGTAATCCATTAGTACTTTTAAGTTTTAACCAGTTGATTATACTCAAAAATGCTTGACAGATGACTTGTATCGAGAAATTTAAACCAAACTAAGCAGCATATAGAGAACAGTAGTACCCGAGCTCAAACATGTAAAGAGTTCAGTATCAATTGGTTTATTCCAACCTGAAGTAATACCATATGTAGTGCAATCTCAAAACAGAATATCACACAATTATGAATTATAGCATTTTGTATAAGTAGAATATCAGAATGAGTAGGCTATCAATGTCTGCATTTTCATCAATATTATCTATTCCATCAGCCACTTGATCTATCCCTTTTGTTCAGATTTTTTGATGTCCAAACTATAGGGACATCAAGTCCATATTGCTATTCTTGGATCTAGAAAATGGTGCTCTTGGTGAAATAATTTCTTAATGTCTTACTGCATATGGATGTCACTTTTAGACGCTAGAATGTTCCCAATCTGCCATGTTTTGTAATGTGTTGGAAATTTTGGTTTTGATATTTGTTGCTTCACTCAGACTGCCTCCTTTTGTCAATGAAATGGCTTTAGCTTGGAGAGTCGACTAATGGTAATCACATAAAACTCAACAATGAAAAATCTGGTTGGAGTAGATGACAAATATTTATAAGAATGAAATTCCTATGTTTGAAAGAGCAGGAACAAGCAGATGGAAACTGGCACATTTCCTTTGCTTCTATTGAAATTGTCCAAGAAAATATATAGTGATTGAATGGTGTTTATTGGTGGATCTTCTGTTTTCCTCTCCAAATCAAAGAAAAAAACTGTGCTTTCTTGAATTAAATACACTTTCTCTTATTTATACACATACAATGAAATTAGATCTTGACTTAAAATTTTCCTTTTTCTATTATCATTTTTCTTGACAGTCTTAAATTTTTTGTTTCTTGTGTAACTAGAGAATCTAGCATTTCGATTATAGTAATGAATCCTTTGTTTACAAATTCAAGATATCGGGACATAATATCTACTCTTTTAACAAGTATGTATACAGTCTGAGAAAAAATATGTACATGTGGATGAATATATAATTTTAAATTTGCAACTGAGGATTTTATACTGGCTACAAATTTTATATAGTAATAGGGGACAAACGTGCAACGCACGTTCCTATATATATATATATTTTATAGTGTGTAGAGAGAGGCCTTTACCAAACTTACCACCCATATCCCTCCATTGAAACAAATAGTCATTCGCATTTTAATTAGATTTCACTGTCAAGCAACTACACTAGTTGAAACAAAGACTATTAAAAGATTGTAGTCAAGAAATTAAAAGATAAACATATACTCTATAGAGAAGGGAAGCACTCGAGCTCAAACATGTCAAATGTCAATTGTTTTTCTCCAAAATCAATATGTACTGTAATCCATAAACCAAAAAAAAAAAAAAAAAAAAAAGGAAGTAGGCTATGCATTTTTCATCAATAGTTGATTCAAATGTTTGCATTTAGATCAATATTGCCCATTCCCTCAACAATATCTACATCTTGATTAGGAACTTGTCCATTAATGCCTCCATTTTCATCCTGATTAGCATTTTCCTCATTAGTGCCTAAATCTTGTTCATTAGCGTCTCCATCTTGATCAACATTTTGCTTATTAGAGCCTAAATCTTATTCATTAGGAACCAGTTCATTAGCGCCTCCATTTTGATCATGATCCTGTTCTTCATCTGCACCTCCATCTTGATCATTAGGAGCCTGTTCATTATTGCCTCCAAAGAGTAAATCCAACAACAGTACATTGTTCCAGCAAATAATCTCGTTCCTGCAACAAAATACTCAGTTTGAATTAACACCTTACAAGTCATTCCATCTATGTACATGAACAGACGGTTTCAATCTGCAAATTCGTAATTAGAAACTTACAATCTCATGATGAATCCTCCTACTATATGACTCCTAGACGGTTGGGAGATTGCAATCTGGAGAAATCATAAATTCAGTAATTTAAGAGGGAAAGAAAAAGAGCAACAAAATCGTCTTGTTATCATGAAACTCAAATGATCTTTAATATTACTAGTATCTTACAATTTTCCACCCGAGCAGGTTTCTACATTGGACACAGTAAGTCTCGGCTAGGGTCATGTCATCTATTCCTCGATGATATTGCTCGTCCTCTGCTACTTCAACACTAAACCTGCATATATGCCTTATTAGACGATAAATAAAATCACAAGATGTTAAAATTGCATGATACTTACACTGTAGTAAACAACCCTGCAGGCACACTACCAAGAATCTGTAGAGCCGGAAAGTAATCCTGGATGGTTGCAACTCGAGTTCTGCAACGACGACAGTGGAGGTAATGAACAAAAGGGATATGATTGTATTCAGATAAATTCTGTCTCATCACAAATTGTTGAGTCAAGAACCAAATCCTAATAGACATGTTTGACCTATTACAGAATAAAGAACAAAGTGTAAGAGAAATATAAAAGCTGGAAAAATCAATGAAAAGAAAAGACAAACTACACACCAAAGATGGAGTTGGTGATCAACGAGAATCCAAGAAAACGAAAAAATGGGTGAAAATTATAACAGAGGAGAAGTGCCCAAAACTGAAATTATATTAATTCTTGATTCTTGAATTCTAGTTGAGAAGAGCTCTGTTTTGAAATGACTTCACCAGCTCTGTTTTTAAATCGCTCTGGAAATTTTCTAACCTTTTACTAGGGGGATAATTTTTAAGCAATAGTTATGAATACTTTTGACAACAAATTTCATCAAATAAGCAGTATGTGAAAAATTAATGACAATCCATCAAACAGGGACAGTGCAAAACTTGAGTTTTTCTCTTTTCTTAGGATCTATTTGGCCATAGATATTGCCAGACGCCCAAAAATGTTTGAGAAAAAACTTGACAAATACTGTTTGGTCACATACTTGTCATTAATTGATAAATATTTTTAATAAAAAAAATCAAATTCTCAAATACTAGAAAGAAAAAAAAAACTAATATTTGTGCAAAATTTTATTATTTGGAAACTTTTAGAAATAAGACACAGTACGCTCTAATATTCTTTGGACCACAATCTTATTGAAATACACTAAACACTCTGACAAATAGGGTAACTTACAAAATTCCACTAGTTTAGGACCTAATTATTCAGATACACACGCTAGTTTGCAATATTACAAATCTTAACAGATTTTAGTGTATCCAAATACGTCAAAATACATGTATCTCAAGATACATAAGGTCAAAATTATGTGTGATTTGTTCTATATACATTGTATCCTCGATTGAAACAAATAAAATCCTACTCAACTATAAGGGATTTATGCCTATTTTTCAAAATCAAGCATTTTTAAATTTCCCATACTAGTGAAGCAACTACACTTGTTGAAACAAAGACAATTGCACAGCAGTTGCAGTGACTTTTAAGCAGTAGATTGTAGTCAAAAGACAAACTAATTAGCAGCATATAGAGAAGGGAAGTACTCGATCTCAAACATGTCAATTGCTTTTCTCCAAAATCAATATGTAGTGAAATCCAAAAACCAAAACAAGAAAGCAGAATATCACACAGTTATGAATTAATACTCGTACAATATGAACGCTATTGTAATAAGCTGGTTCTGCATCATGAGTGCCCTATCTGCATTTTCATCAATAGTTGATTCAAGTGCTTGCATTTAGATCAATATTGCCCAGCCCCTCAACGATAGCTACATCTTGATTAAGAACTTGTTCATTAATGCCTCCATTTCCATCCAGATCAGCATTTTGCTCATTAGACCCTAAATCTTGTTCATTAGCGTTTCCATCTTGATCAACATTTTGCTCATTAGCGCTTGAATCTTGTTCATTAGCGTTTCCATCTTGTTCTTCATCTGCACCTCCATCTTGATCATTAGGAGCCTGTTCATTATTGCCTCCATTGAGAAAATCAAACAACGTTACATTGTTCCAGCTAATAACCGCGTCCCTGCCACAAAATACTCATTTGAATTAACACCTTACAAGTCATACCATAGATATACATGTACAGACGTCTCAATCTGCAATTTCATAATTAGAAACTTACAATCTCAAGATGGATCCTCCTACTCTATAAACACTAGACGGTTGGGAGACAGCAATCTGGAGAAATCATAAGTTCAGTAATTTAAGAGGGAATAAAAAGAGCAACAAATCCTTCTTGTTATCATGAAACTCAAATGATCTTTAATATTACTAGTATCTTACAATTTTCCACATGAGAAGGTTTCCACATTGGACACAGTAAGTCACGGCTACGGTCAAGTTCATGCCATGTATTACTCCATGTTGTGGCTCGTTCTCTTCTACTTCAACCCTAAACCTGCATATATACACTTGAGCAATAATCCGTAGAGCCGGAATGTAATAGATGATTGCAACATGAGCTCCGCAACCACAACAGTAGAAGTAATGAACAGAAGGGATATGATTGTATTCAGGCAAATTCTGTCCCATCCTAATAGCCATGTTTGACCTATTAGAGAATGAAGAAGAAAGTGTTAGAGAAATATAAAAGCTGGAAATATCAATGGAAAGAAAAGACAAACTACTCACCAAAGATGGAGTTGGTGATCAACGAGAATCCAAGAAAACGAAAAATGGATGAAAATTAAAACAGAGGAGGATTGCTCAAAACTGAAATTATATTAATTCTTGATTCTGATTGTAGTTGAGAAGAGCTCTGTTTTGAAATGGCTTCTTCAGCTCTGTTTTCAAATCGCTCTGAAAATTTTCTAACCTTTTACTAGGGAGAAAAGAGTTGATGATCAATGAGAATTCAAGAAAAAGAAAATGGGTGAAAATTATATCAGAGGAGAAATGCCTAAAACTGAAATTATATTTATTCTTGATTCTTGAATACTATTTGAGAAGAGCTCTGTTTTGAAATCGCTCTGAAATTTTTTTAACCGTTTACCAGGGATAAATTTTATTTTATTTTTCCCTTTTACGAAATTATAATTTTTTTACCCTCCAAAACTATTTTCTCCTTCATTGATTCAATAGAGGATAAATATTGTCATTATATTAAGAAATACTTCCATTAGCTTTTAAAAGAGAGAGCTCCCTCACCCATTCAAATGATTGGTTGATAATTTTTTAGACAAAATTTATTCATCTTTCTCATTAATTAATTTTTTTCTTAATATTAATTCATAAAATTATTAATTAATTAACTCGCGAAATTAATTTAAAATTTGCAGAAAATTTATGGAAAGGACATGTTTTCTGTGACACTCTCAGCTTAAAATTAGAAGTCTCACATCGGCAAAATACGGGAGAGATATTGGGTATATCAGTAAGCAGACATTACCAACTAGTGACGCGTTTTAAAGTCGTGCGGGGCCTAGGCCCAGAGCGGACAATATCACTAGTAGGTTGGGCCGTTACATGTTCCTTGTTTTGAACATGTGAATTCACACCTATTTAATCCATATCATTGACTATAAATAGAAAGGGTTATCTAGCTATTTAACTTCAAATTTTCTTTTTCTTTTGCATACATGTTCTTACAAACAAAGTTGGGTCTTGTGTGATTTCGGTGTTGATTTTTGAGTTTGCTAAAGTTATTGAAGTTTGAGATACCGCTACTTCTTTAACTATATATGTTTTATCCTATGAGGAAATAATCCACGAAATCGGGAAGGGAATAAATTCCTTAAGGGTTCATAGTGAATTTAGTATTTTCTGTTTTCCAGCTTTTTTTGTTTATTCCTCTGGTATTTCAGTTGAACACAGTTACCACTTACCATCAATCATGTCAGTCTAACACACTGAAGGTCTCTGGTTCGAGTTCGGGCGAAACCATTTTCCTTAACTATGTTTTTTTTTAGGGAAAAAGATCTGAAAAATACTCCAACTTTGGCCGAAATTGCTGTTACGATACCAAATTTTCTGGAGGACCTTTTACCCTGCACTATTTAATAGTGTATTTTAAAGGTATATATGTGCCCACGTGGACACATTACTATTTAAAATGATGCAATATTTATGATATCCACGTAGACACATATATACCTTTAAAATACACTATTAAATAGTGCAGGGTAAAAGGTCCTCCAGAAAATTTGGTATCGTAACAGCAATTTCGGCCAAAGTTGGAGTATTTTTCAGATCTTTTTCCCTAAAAAAAAACATAGTTAAGGAAAATGGTTTCGCCCGAACTCGAACCAGAGACCTTAAGTTTTCGTTTTTGTGCCAAACTGTACTTGGATATACAGCAACATTACATAATCATCCCTCTTGAGTTCATTTGGAGACATTTCCAGAGTCTGTAATTAGCGCCTTCAGTTGGACAAGTCTAACACAAAGAGTAGTTAAAGTTTGAGGATAATTTCTTAGCCAAACAAGACAGAAGCTGCAACTTAACATTAACTATTAAGCAAAGGAAATATGCACTGTCACTTTAGTTAGATATAGCAATTACTATTAAGCAAAATCTATGGAAATAAGCAACTACGCTTGTTGAAACAAAGACAATTGTACAGCAAGTGCAGTGACTTTTAACCAGTAGATTACAAGAAATTAAAAGATAAACTTATAATTAGCAGCATATAGAGAAGGGAAGTACTCGAGCTCAAACATGTCAAATGTCAATTGCTTTTCTCCAAAATCAATAGTAGTGTAATCCAAAAACCAAAAAATGAAAGCAGAATATCACACAGTTATGAATTAATACTCGTATCATATGAACTCTATTGTAATAAGCTGGTTCTGCACTATGGATGTCTGCATTTCCATCAATAGTTGATTCAAATGTTTGCATTTAGATCAATATTGCCCAGTCCCTCAACGATATCTACGTCTTGATTAGGAACTTGGTCATTAATGCCTCCATTTCCATCCAGATCAGCATTTTGCTCATTAGACCCTAAATCTTGTTCGTTAGCGTCTCCATCTTGATCAACATTTTGCTCATTAGCGCCTAAATCTTGTTCATTAGCATCTCCATTTTGATCAGCATTTTGCTCATTAGAGCCTAAATCTTGCTCATTAGGAACCTGCTCATTAGCGCCTCCATTTTGATCATGATCCTGTTCTTCATCTGCACCTCCATCTTGATCATTAGGAGCCTGTTCATTATTGCCTTCAAGGAGTAAATCAAGCAACGTTACATTGTTCCAGAAAACAAGCCTGTTCTTGCCGTAAAATACTCATTTGAATTAACACCTTACAAGTCATACCACATATATCCGTGTACAAAGAGTCTCAATCTGCAAATTCATAATTAGAAACTTACAATATCATGACGAATCTTCCTACTGTATGACTACTAGACAGTTGGGGGACTGTAATCTGGAGAAATCATAAATTCGGTAATTTAAGAGGGAAAAAAAAGAGCAACAAAATCGTCTTGTTATCATGAAACTCAAATGATCTTTAATATTACTAGTATCTTACAATTTTCCACCCGAGCAGGTTTCTACATTGGACACAGTAAGTATCGGCTACAGTCATGCCATCTATTACTCGATAGTCCTCTGCTACTTGAACACTAAACCTGCATATGTGCCTTATTAGACGATAAATAAAATCACAAGATGTTGAAATTGCATGATACTTACACTGTAGTAAACAACCCTGCAGGCACTCTAGCAAGAATCTCTAGATTCGGAAAGTAATCCTGGATGATTGCAACTCGAGTTGTGCAACTACGACAGTGGAGGTAATGAACAAAATGGATATGATTGTATTCAGGAAAATTCTGTCTCATCACAAATTGTTGAATCAAGAACCAAATCCTAATAGACATGATTCACCTAATAAAGAATAAAGAAGAAAGTGTAAGAGAAATATAAAAGCTGGAAAGAAAAGACAAACTACCCACCAAAGAGGAGAATTGCTCAAAACTGAAATTATATTAATTCTTGATTCTGATTGTAGTTGAGAAGAGCTCTGTTTTGAAATGGCTTCTTCAGCTCTGTTTCAAATCGCTCTGAAAAATTTCTAACCTTAGTAGGGATAAATTTATTTAATAAATTTTGAAATGACTTCATCATTCTAATTAATCATTTTTTTAAAATATTAATTCACAAAATTATTTATTAATTAATTAATTCACGGATTATTAATTAATTAATTCGTGAAATTAATTTTAAATTTGCGGAATGTTTACGGGAAGGACATACATGTAAAAAGTTCAGTGTCAATTGGTTATTCCAACCTGAAGTAATACAATATGTAGTGTAATCTCAAAACAGAAATGAAAAACAGAATATCACACAATTATGAATTATAGCATTTTGTATAAGCAGAATATCAGAATGAGTAGGCTATCAATGTCTGCGTTTTCATCAATATTGTCAATATTACCTGCGTTTTTAATTTGTTTCAACAGATTAAAACAAACTAAGCACCATATACAGAACAGTTAATATCAAACATGTAAAATGTGCAGTGTCAATTGGTTTATTCCAACCTGAAGTAATACAATATGTAGTGTAATCTCAAAACAGAAATGAAAAACAGAATATCACACAATTATGAATTATAGCAATGTATAAGCACAATATCAGAATGAGTAGCCTATCAATCTCTGCATTTTCATCAATATTATCTATTCCATCAGCCAGTTGATCTTATCTTCCTCTGTTTCATTGGCCGGCCTCCATCTTGATCATTAGGACCCTGTTCATTACCGCCTCCATCTTGATCATCATTTTGCTCATTAGCGCCTAAATCGTGTTCATTAGGAGCCTGTTGATTATCCCTTCTATCTGGATCATGATTCTGTTCATCACCGCCTCCATCTTGATCATCATTTTGCTCATTATCGCCTAAATCTTGTTCATTAGGAACCTCTTGATCACCGCCTCCATCTTGATCAACACTTTGCTCATTAGCACCTAAATCTTGCTCAATAGGAACCTGTTGATCACCACCTCTATCTTGATAATCTTGTTCATTAGGAATCTGTGGATCGCTGCCTCCATCTTGATCAACATTTTGCTCATTAGTGCCTAAATCTCGTTCATTAGGAACCTGTTGATGACCACCTCTATCTTGATCAGCATTTTGCTCATTAGCGCCTAAATCTTGTTCATGAGGAACCTGTTGATCACCGTCTCCATCTTGATATTCCTGTTCAATAGGAACCTGTTGATTACCGCCTACATCTTGATCAACATTTTGCTCTTCAAAACTAAGCATGTCACTGCCACAATAGACTCATTTGTATCAACCCTTACAAGTCATACCGCTTATGTGTATACTTTCAATTTGCAAATTGTTATTAGAAACTTACAATCTCAAACGGAATGTTCCTTCCTTAACATACAAGCTCTGTTGGATGACTTCAATCTGGAGAAATAAAAACTTCAGTATTCAGAAAAAAAAAAAAGCAACAAAATCTTCATGTTCATGAAAACAAATTGCTCTTTAATATTAGTATCTTACGAATTTCCACCCAAGCATCCTTCCACATTGGACACAGTAAGTATTGGCTAGGGTATTTGCATCTTGTTGGTGATGATTATTCACGTCGTCTGATACTTCAACATTAAACCTGCATATATAAAGGTTTGTAACATACATATGTCAAGTTGCTGAAATGATATGTAATATCAAATTGCATGAAATCATGAGACTTACACCCTATCAAAGATCCCTACTGACGACATCTGCAAAATGTACATAATAAGTTGATTATGTGCTTTGTCAAGAAATATAACAGAGTACTGAGTTTAAGCATTGAATCTAAAATATTGAAATCAGTAGAAAATTCATCAAAATGGTTTGGTGTACAATTTAGAAAAGAATAATTCCATACAGTAACAAAGACATCCTCGATGAATGCAACTCGAGTTCTGCACCCACCACAATAGATGGAATCACAATCATCTGGGATTTCCTCCATTCTTCCACTACAAAATTGCGTTGAAGAAAAATATTGATGTAGAATAGAAAGGGAATGACAAGAGAATGCTGATATATATATATATATATATATAGAAAGGCCACTTCTTGATTCTTGAATTTACCGTTAATTCAGAAAGGAGTATTACCAAAGAAAAGAGGGAAATTTGAACCCCAATTAAACAATTTATTTTATTTTTCCCATTAAGAAGATTCTTCAATTTACCCTCCGATTGATACATTTTTAAATTTCTGATACTAGTTTATTTACATTTTAGCTTAAGCATAAACATATATAATGCACCGACTTAAATACTGTTGCATTTCGTTTTCTTTATCTTTTCCTTTACTTGCGAGAAATTCAGTTGTGTTTCAGTTTTGCTTGAAGAAAGAGCAAGTGTATTTCAATTTCAAAAATTAGAGGTGACAAAATTAATTGATGAAAAATGACCCGCCCATTTATTGGCTCAGCCCATCAAAAATTGAGTTAATATGTAGCTCTATTTATTAGTGAATTCTGGTTGGCATAGCTCATTACAGAATAACAATATCGTTTTACATCGTGATGAAGGAATAAACAGAGAACAGAATTAAAAGATAAACTAAGCAGCATATAGAGAATGGAAGTACATCAGTGTCAATTGGTTTATTCCAACCTGAAGTAATACAATATGTAGTGTAATCTCAAAACAGAATATGGCACAATTATGAATTATAGCATTTTGTATAAGCAGAATATCAGAATGAGTAGCCTATCAATGTCTGCATTTTCATCTATTCCATCAGCCAGTTGATCTTATCTTCCTTCATTTAATTGGCGGGCCTCCATCTTGATCACTAGGACCCTGTTCATTAGCGCCTCCATCTTGATCAGAATTTTGCTCATTAGCGCCTCCATCTTGATCAGCATTTTGCTCATTAGCGCCCACATCTTGTTCATGGTTCAGTTCATTACCGCCTCCACCTTGATAAGCATTTTTGTTGATGAAATGCGTCAAGAAATTACGAACATTGAACCGAATAACCCCCACATCTTCTTCATGATTCAGTTCATTGCTGCCTCCACCTTGATCAACATTTTGCTCATTAGCGCCCACTTCATGTTCATTAATGTCTCCATCTTGATCAACATTTTCCTCATTCATGTCTCCATCTTGATCAACATTTTCCTCATTCGTGGCTCCATCTTGATCAGCATTTTCCTCATAAGTGTGTAAATCTTGTACCTTCTTTATATGAAGCAACGGTACATCATTCCATAAACAAAGCTTTTTCCTGCCACAAAATAGTCATACTTCATATAACGTGTACAGACAGTCTCAATTCGCAAATTTGTAATTAGAAACTTACAATATCATTAGGAATTTTCCTTCCCTAATAAGACTGTTCTGCGGGGTTACTTCAATCTGGAGAAATTAAAAAATTCAGTATTTTTTTTAAAAAAAGCAACAAAATCTTCTTGTTCATGAAAACAAATTGCTTCGTATCTTACATATTTCCACCCGAGTGTCACTCCACATTGGACACAGTTAGCCTTTGCTACGGCAGTTCCTAATAGTCGTTGATGATTTTTCACGTTGTCTCGTACAACAACATTAAACCTGCATATATACATATATATGCGTTAAACTGCAGAAAAAAGTGTATGCATATCTCAAGTTTCTGAAATCATGATGAGACTTACACCCTATGAAAGAGCCCTTTTGGCCACTGCAAAATGTACAAGAAAATGAGCATAATAAGTTCAAGAACAGAGTACTGAGAATTAAGCAGCATTGAATCTAAAAAATTGAAATCAGTAGGAAATAGAAGAATTCAGAAAAAATAATATTTGAATCCTTACCAATCGGATATAATCGTGGGTGCGTGCCACTTGATTTCCGCACCTACGACAGTGAATGGTATGATAAAGAGGGATAACATCCTGGAGTTGAACTGAATAGCATTTCATAATTGTTGAATGAAGAAGCACTGCTCAAAATGAAAAATAATGCAGAAGAATGAATTTGATGGAATGACAAGAGAGAATGTTGATATATATATATATATAGAAAAGTCATTTCTTGATTCTTGAATTTACCGTTAATTCTCAATCCATTTTCCCTCCAAAAGTATTAAAGTCATATTTATATTTTATTTTGCATCCTTACACACATATGCACCGACTTAAAATTGTACAGAGGATAAAGCCAATAATGTTTCCTTTCCCCTCTTTCATTTGTATCCTAATAATGTTATTTTTGTGTGAATTTCGACGGTAAAAATAAATAAATTATTTATATCCAATGTTTGCATCAAATGACGTATTATTTAATTATGATTAATTAACATATGTTTGTTGCACTATATCAAGACGAAATCTTAGAGCAATGAATTTGAACCATGGAAAAAGTCACGTCTAACTCTTGTATTAAGATAGAATGTCTAAATCACATTCTTTATAGTGCGGTCTTTCCAATGGCCCTGCTAATGTAACATATTGCTTTCTGCTCCAGACTACTTCTTTTTTAATATTACATAGAATCACTTAACCAAAATATATTAGGCCGACTTGATGTAAGCACATGATACAACTAAGACAAATAAAATCAGTACCTTAGGTCTCCGAATACTAAAACTCCTCCTATATTATTATATGGAAAAATGATATAACGTAGCTCTATTAGAAATTCCACATCATACTTTTTGAAGAATTTAAGATTTAAAATTATGATTTCAAATCACACATTTAATTATTGAGTTGAAATGATCAATTAATATCAAATGTTTAAAGGCGAGCATAACCAATTACTCATGTAAGATATGTAAAGACTTAAGGGGCTGTTTGGTACAATGATTAATAACATAGAAATTAGTAATGCAGGAATTAGTAATGTATAGATTAATAATGTACAGTTTATTTTTTATTAAGTGTTTGATTCATTGTTTCTCACCTAATTTTGTATTGGATTAAAACTCTACAAAAAACTTCTTTTCAATTATACCCTTGAATTACTATGAGATATTCTATTTTATATAATTAGGTCAAGGTAGATAATTGTAATACAATATTTTTTTTGTGACCTTCTAACTAGTTAGGAAAAGAACAAAATCGTCATGTTTGCTATCTTCTCACTTGAATTATTTGAGGGTAAATAATTATCATCTTGATAAATTAATCACTCACAAAACAACTCACATTTCAAATATTGTATTGAATTTATTTATCAACAAACAACTCTCTCTAAATAATAAAATTTGTAAGCTAAATTATTTATATAAATTTACTAGTACAAATATAAAATATTAAAAAAAAAAAAAAATGATTAAAAGAATTTGTGGGGTATATTTGTCTTCACATAAATGAATCTCATGATATTAAATCCTATGTATTACTAATACCACCAAATTAAATGTATTAGTGATACATCCTATAATATTATGAACTAAATATTATACCATACCCAGAGTTATATCTATCAGCAAGGTTTCGTGGTGTAGTTGGTTATCACGTCAGTCTAACACACTGAAGGTCTCCGGTTCGAGTCCGGGCGAAGCCATTTTTTTATTTTTTATTTTTGAAAGTTTTCCTTTATGTGCCAAAACTGTAGTGGTGCTGCAACTTACTTAAGAAGTCAGGATCTTCTTGTGAGAAATAGAGTTGTTGTGGAGAAGGAAAACTCTACTACGAATTCACGCGAAACATGTAAAGAGTTCAGTGTCAGTTGGTTTATTCCAACCTGAAGTAATACCATATGTAGTGCAATCTCAAAACAGAATATCACACAATTATGAATTATAGCATTTTGTATAAGCAGAATATTAATGTCTTCATTAGTTGCTCCACATCTTCATTCATGAGTTCTTTGGAGCACCTCCATCTTGATCAATTGTGTCTCCATCTTGATCAGTTGTCTCTTCATCTTGATCAGTTGTGTCTCCATCTTCATCAGTTGTGTCTTCATCTTGATCATCAGTAGTGTCTCCATCTTGATCAGTCGCGTCTCCATCTAGATCAGTTGTCTCCATCTTGAACAGTAGTGTCCCCATCTTGATCAGTTGTCTCTCCATATTAATCAGTTCTATCTCCATTTTGAACAGTTCTATCTTCATCTCCATCAGTTCTGTCTTAGGAACCTCTTCATTAGCATCTCCACCTTGATGAGCATTTTCTCTATTATCCCCTAAATCTTGTTCATTAGCATCTCCATCTTGATCATTAGGAGCCTGCTCATTAGCATCTCCATCTTGATTGGCATTTTGCCCATTAGCGCCTAAATCTTGATCAGCATTTTCCTCATTACATAATCTAAGCCTGTCCCTGCCACAAAATACTCATTTGTATCAATTCTGCCGCTTCTCAATTTGCATATTTGTAATTAGAAACTTACAATTTCATAAGGAATATTCCTTCCCTAACACACATGATCTGTGGGGTAGCTGCAATCTGGAGAAATAAAAAAAATCAGTATTTTTAAAAAAAAGAAAGCAACAAGATTTTCTTGTTCATGAAAACAAAATGTTCTTTAATATTAGTATCTTACAAATTTCCACCCGAGATTCGTTCTACATCGGCCACAGTTAGCACTGGCTACGGTAGTTCCAAATAGTGATTGAACTTCGGTAATTCCATTGTAATTTACTTTGTCTAGTAAAAGAACATTAAACCTGCATATAAAGGTTTGTAACATATGCAATATATATATATGTAATATCAAATTGCATGAAATCATGAGACTTACACCCTCTTAAAGATCCCTCCAGGCAATGTCCGCAAAATGTACTTGATTCCATGCTTAATTTCGTTCTGTGCTTAGTCAAGAATTATAACAGAGTTCTCAATTTCATGATTAAGCATTGAATCTAAAATATTGAAATCAGTACCAAATCCATCAATAATTCAAGAAGAAGAGTGAGAATCCATACAATACTAATGTAATCCTCGACGAATGCAACTCGAGTTCCGCAGAAACGGCAAAGCACGCAAGACATTCTTCCACAACAAAATTGAATTGAAGACAAATATTGATATAGAATAGAAAGGGAATGAGAAGAGAGTGTTGATATATATATATATAGAAAGGTCACTTCTTGATTCTTGAATTTACCGTTAATTCAAAAAGGAGGGAAATTTGAAATTGCTTCACATTGAACAAATTTTCCACCTTTATTAGGAAGAAAAATAATTATTTTTTTTTAATTTGCCCCATAAGAAGATTAAGTCATATTGACATTTTATTTTCCATTCTTACACATCTGCACAGACTTAAAGATTGTTTAGAGAATAAAATATCAATTTTTTTCCCTTTGTATCTTAATAATGTTATTGTTGTGTGAATTTCAATGGTTAAAAAATAAATAAACTTTTTTTTCCTTAATGCATACTAATTGAACTTTTTTTAAAAAAAGTGTCTAGTACTCTGAACTATTTTATTTTAATATAATATGAGCACTGACACTTATGTTAGCATATACTATAACAGTTTCCTAAAAAACCCATTCCTTAGAAAAAGGGGAGAAAACAGATGACCACTGGCATTCACATTCCTGTGTGGCTTTCAAAAATTAGTAATCCAGTAGTAACTTATACTCAAATGCTTGAAAGATGACTTGTATCAAGAAATTTAAAACAAACTAAGCACCATATACAGTCTCAAATTGGTTTATTCAACCTCAAGTAATTCAATATGTAGTAGTGTAATCTCAAAACAGAAATGGAAAACAGAATATCACACAATTATGAATTATTGCATTTTGTATAAGCAGAATATCAGCATGAGTCCGCTATCAATGTCTGCATTTTCATCAATATTATTTATTCCATCAGCCACTTGATCTATATCTTTGGTCGTTTCATTGGCGAGCCTCCATCTTGACCAACATTTTGTACATTACCACCTCCATCTTGACCAACATTTTGCTCATTACCGCCTCCATCTTGACCAACATTTAGCTCATTACTGCCTCCATGTTGATCAGTATTTTGCTCATTACGACCTCCATCTTGACCAACGTTTAGCTCATTACTGCCTCCATGTTCATCAGCATTTTTCTCATTACCGACTCCATCTTGACCAACATTTAGCTCATTACTGCTTCCATGTTTATCAGCATTTTTCTCATTACCGCCTCCATGTTGATCAGCATTTTGCTCATTACCCCCTCCTACAACTTGATCAACAGTATGGTCAGTTCCTAGATAAGCATTCAGCCTGATAAGATGCATCATGTAATCAGGAATATCGTCATCATAATCTTCATCTGAGCCTCCATCTTGACCAACATTTTGCTCATTACTGCTTCCATGTTCATTAGTATTTGGCTCTTTACCGCCTCCATCTTGACCAACATTTTGCTCATTACCCCCTCCTACAACTTGATCAACAGTATGGTCAGTTCCTAGATAAGCATTCAGCCTGATAAGATGCATCATGTAATCAGGAATATCGTCATCATAATCTTCATCTGAGCCTCCATCTTGATCTGCATTTTCGTCATTAGCTTGGAAAAATTGGTTCTCAGGAATTAAACGAACCAACGGTAGATGATTCGAATAAGTAAGCTTGTCCCTGCCACAGAATACTCATTTGTATTAACCCTTATAAGTCATAATGCTTATGTGTAAGTGTAATTAGAAACTTACAATCTCATACAGAATCTTCCTTCTTTAATATACACGTTCTCTCGGGGGACTCCAGTCTGGAGAAATAAAAAATTCAGTATTTTTTTTAAAGAAAAGCAACAAAATGTTCTTGTTGATGATCTTTAATATCAGTATCTTACAATCATCCACCCGATCATCTTTTCACATTTGCTACAGTAAGTTTTGGCTGTGCTAGTTATACATTCTGTTTGACTATAAATCACGTTGTTTTGTACACGAACATTAAACCTGCATATATAAATGAGCATTAGACCGCAGAAAAAAGTATATACATATCTCAAGTTGCTGATACTTACACCCAATTAAAGAGCCCTAGTTCTTCTGATTGACTCTGCAAAATGTACAAGACAAGAAAATGAACTATAACAGAGTAGTGCTTAATTAATCAGAATTCATGATACGAAATATTGAAATCATTAGCAATTTCATGAAATAATTCTTCCTAAACAAAGAAATTATATTTGAATCGTTACCAGCCGAACATAATCTTTGAACCATGCAATATGCGCTCTGCACCGAACATTAGGACAGTGGATGCTACTATTAGAAGGGAGCGCATGAGTGTTGTGATCAAGGAGACTGTATCTAAACATTGTTGAATGAAGAAGCAGCAACTCAGAGACGAAAAATGCAGAAGAATGAATTTTATGGAAATGACAAGAGAGAATATTGATATATATATAGAAAAGTCACTTCTTGATTCTTGAATTTACAGTTAATTCTCAATCCATTTTCCCTCCAAAACTATTTTCTTTTTAATTTCTGACAAATTCATATTTTATTTTGATCAAAACTGTATAGAGGATAAAAAACCAATTATGTTTCCTTTTCTTAATCTCAAATTTCAACCCGTCTTGAGACTCTTTATTTGCATTGATTTAATATATATTCCTATATTGAAAGTATAAATTACTATCTATTTTATATTTTTTAAGATTTATCTATTTATTTGTAACTTTAAAAAAAAAAAATTGTTGAGTTGATATTCAAATTGTGGTTATAAAATTTAAATAACAATATATTAAAATTATTGAGATTTAGTGGGTCAAATTGAGCGGGTCAAGACCCAACCCATTTGAGTCCAAAGTAAACCACACCGCATAACATTTTTTAACATTTTCAATCCGCTCCGCCATTCCTCACATAAACCTGTCCCGCATATACCTGTCCTGCTTAATTATTCTCATTTGTCTAAATCATGTAATCATAACTTGCCTCAAATTTCAATATCTCAGTTCATTTTTTTCCCTATCCATGCCGTTGTTAATATAGTTATTGTTCTTAGATATATATATATATATATATATATATATATATGATTAAATATTTAATTAAGCAATAAATTTAATTAAATAGTCATATTTTATTTACTAAAGACAGGATTAGAAGTCTAACAATTGCATTTTAAATATATACCTGTAGCATACTCATCTAACATGGACTTTCGGACTTGGGATAATATGAGCACTGGCACTTAAGATAGCGTCATCCACAAACTAAAGTTGAGTAGCAAAATCTAAGGAAATATCAGTAGTCGATTATACTCAAATGCTTGAAAGATGACTTGTATCAAGAAATTACAAACAAACTAAGTACCATATACAGAATGGTACTCTCAAATTGGTTTATGCCAACCTGAAGTAATACCATATGTAGTACAATCTCAAACAGAAATGGAAAACAGAATATCACACAATTATGAATTATTGTATTTTGTATAAGCAGAATATCAATGTCTTCATTTCATCATTAGTTGGTCCATCACCCAGTTGGTCTACATCTTCATTCAGTTCGTTGGAGCGCCTCCGTTTCGATCATGATTCTGTTCATTACCGCCACCATCTTGATCAGTTGTGTCTCCATCTTGATGAGTTGTCTCCATCTTGATAAGTAGCTTCTTGATCAGTACCACCTCTATCATTAGCCTCTTGATCAGTTCTTCCTTCATCTTGATCAGTTGTCTCTCCATCTTGATCATCTGTCTCTCCATCTTGATCAGTTCTGTCTTCATCTTGATCAGTAGCGTTTCTGAATCTTGTTCATTACCATCTCCATCTTGATCAGGATTTTGCTCATTAGCTCCTAAAGCTTGTTCATTAGCATCTCCATCTTGATCAGTTGTGTCTCCATCTTGATCAGTTGTCTTCATCTTGATCAGTTGTCTCTCCGTCTTAATCAGTTGTGCCTTCATCTTGATCAGTTCTGTCTTCACCTTGATCAGTAGCGGTACTAAGTCTTGTTCATTAGGAACCTGTTCATTACTATCTCCATCTTGTTCAGGATTTTGCTCATTAGCGCCTAAATCTTGTTCATTAGCATCTCCATCTTGATCAGTTGTGTCTCCATCTTGATCAATTGTCTCCATCACGATCAGTAGTGTCTCGATCTGTAGCCTCTTGATCAGTTCTTCCTGCATCTTGATCAGTTGTCTCTCCATCTTGATCAGCTGTGCCTTCATCTTGATCAGTTCTTTCTTCATCTTGATCAGTAGTGTTCCTGAATCTTCTTCATTAGGAACCTGTTCATTACCATCTCCATCTTGATCAGAATTTTGCTCATTAACGCCTAAATCCTGTTCACTAGCATCTCCATCTTGATCAGTATTTTGCTCGTTAGCGCCTAAAACTTGATCATTAGGAACCTGTTCATTAGCACCTCCATCTTGATCAGCATTTTCTCCATTAGCATCTCCATCTTGATCATTAGGAGCCTGTTCAGAATCGCCTCGAGAGAGAAGATCAAGCAATGTTACATCATTCCAGCAAATAAGCTCGTCCCTGCTACAAAATACTCATTTGAATTAACACCCTACAAGTCCAAAATTTGCAAATTTGTAATTAGAAACTTACAATCTCATAATGTTAGCGCCTAAATCTTGTTCATTAGCATCTCCATTTTGATCAGCATTGACGCCTAAATCTTGATCAGCATTAGCGCCTTCATTCGATAAACTAAGCTTGTCCCTGCCACAAAATACTCATTTGTATTAGCCCTTACAAGTCATACCGCATATGTACAGTCTCAATTTGCAAATTTTAATCAGAAACTTACCATTTCATAAAGAATCTTCCTTCTCTAATAAACATGGAAGGTTGGGTGACTGCAATCTGGAGATATCATTAAATCAGTATTAATAAAAAGGAGCAACATTATCGTCTTGTTCATGAAAACAAAATGCTCTGTTAAAGAATGGCAAAAGTCCCACATCGGTGGTTAATGAGATGGGTGGACTCCTTATAAGGCTTGGGCAATCCTCCTCCCTTTGAGCTAGCTTTTGGGGTGTGAGTTAGGCCTAAGACCTAATTTAACATGCTCTATAAGCTATTGATACAAATATCTGTTGAAGAATCTAAAATATTCATTGGAAAAGTAGATGCAGAGAGAGAGAGTGAGAATCCATACAAGAACAGCGGTATCCTCGAAGAGTACAACTCGAGTTCTGAAATCAGCAGGAGCCATTCTTCCACAACAAAATTGAGTTGAAGGCAAATACTGATATAGAATAGAAACGGAATGACAAGAGAGAATGTTGATGTAGAAATGGGAATGAGAAGAGAATACTTATATATATATATATATATAGAAACGCAACGCCACTTCTTGATTCTTTAATTTCCATTAATTCAAAAAGGAGGGAAATTTGAAACTACTTCACATTGAATAAATTAGGAAGAAAAATGAATTTTCTTTTTCTTTTTTTGAATAATTAAGATAGTAATTTCTGGTCTTCTCATCATAAGTAAGTAATATAAGGCTGAAAGATTGAAGTAAATATGATGACTTTTAAAATATTATGGAGTAACTTATAAGATTATTGTGGATGATTCATTAAGCAATATTAATACGACAAAAAATGTAATTTAAAATCTAGTTTGCATACATTGATTGTACTATCTAAATTCTTAATAAAAAAAAATTCATATAAAACTATTAAACTTATACTACTTAATTAGTCATCATAACTATAGTTTGCTATAATTACCACTCGCGACTAACATTAATCATTAATTACGTGGGCTATCTTCAAATTTGTATAATTAGCCACATTTGTATAATTCGCAACTAACAATTCTTCATTTGATTTGCATTTGTATATCATGGTTTATATTTGTATATAACGATGATTTCCTTTGATTTTTTTCAGATTTTTCAGATTTATCACCATATACATTCAATCTTTTTTGTATAACTTTTTAAAGTTTGTATAAACGTGTTAATTTTTGGATTTTGTATAATATAATTTATATAATGTAATTTGTATAATATAAATTGAATAACTATTTAAATTAAGTTCATATGTTTATGTTTGTATCAATTCGATATTTCAAGTTTTATCATATTTGTATAATTTCAGACTTTGTATTACTTAGTTATACAAAACATACGTGAATTATACAAATTATTGTCCTCTCTCGCTCGCCTCTCTCCTCCCTCTCCCAATCTCGCCACTCTCCTCTGTATAATATGTAGTTACGAATCGTAATTAGCAAACTATAGTTATGGAGCATAATTAAGCTATTTTTGAGTGGTTATATGTGAAAGTTCCCGAAAAAAAATATACTTATGGGCTTACATTTATAGAAAAAATTGAAATCCCAAATCATACTTGTTAGAGAATTTAAAACTTGAAACTATAATCTCAACTTACATATCCAAACTTTGATTTGAAATCAATGAGTACATATGGAACAGTAAATTGACACAAGATTGAGGGAGAGATGAACAGGCGAAATTAACTCATGTAAGACATATAAAGACTGAAGTAGTTTCTATAACGAAGGTTTCGTGGTGTAGTTGGTTATCACGTCAGTCTAACACACTGAAGGTCTCCGGTTCGAGTCCGGGCGAAGCCATTTTTTTGATATATTATTTTCTTTGAGTTTTCCTTTTATGTACCAAACTGTACTGATGATATGTACAAAACAGAAATGGAAAACAGAATATCACAGAAATTATGAGTTGTAGCATTTTGTATAAGCAGAACATCAGCATGAGTAGGCTATCATTTTCATCATTAATTGATCTAGACCGCACCTCCATCTTGCTCATTAGTGCCTAAATCTTGATCAGTGTTTTGCTCATTAACGCCTAAATCTTGATCAGTAACGTCTCCCTCTTGATCAATTGTGTCTCCCTCTTGATCAGTAGCGTCTCCCTCTTGATCAGTAACGTCTCCATCTTGATCAGTTGTGTCCCCATCTTGATCAGTTGTCTCCATCTTGATCAGTTCTTCCTTCATCTTGATCAGTTCTGCCCTCGTGTCGACCAGTTCTAGCTCGCTATTGGTCAGTTCTATCTCCATATTGATCAGTAGCGTTCCTAAATCTTGTTCATTAGGAACCTGTTCATTACCATCTCCATCTTGATCAGTTGTCTCCATCTTGATCAGTTGCCTCTTGATCCGTTCTTCCCTCACCTTGATCAGTTCTTTCTTCATCTTGATCAGTTCTAACTCCTTCTTGATCAGTTCTATCTCCTTCTTGCTCAGTAGCATTCGTAAATCTTGTTCATTAGGAACCTGTTCATTCCAGAAACTAAGCCAGTCCCTGCAACAAAATACTCATTTCTATCAACCCCTACAAGTCAGATTGCAAATTTGTAATTAGAAACTTACAATCTCAAAAGGAATGTTCCTTCTCTGAAAAGCATGCTGTGTGGGGTAATCTGGAGAAACAAAAAAATCAACAACATCTTCTTATTGATGAAAACAAAATGCTCTTTAATTAATATTAGTATCTTACAAATTTCCACCCGAGCATTATTCCACATTGGACACAGTGAGTATCAGCTATGATTTTACCAATTTCTGATTCATGATAATTCACGTTCTCTACATTAACCCTGCATATATATAAAGATATGTCAAGTTGCTAAAATCATATGTAATATGAAATTATGAGACTTACAGCCTAGTAAAGATCCCTCCTGGCCACACCTGCAAAATGTACAGGTTCTGTGCTTTGTCAAGTAATATAACAGAGTAGAATCTAAAATATTGAAATCAGTAGCAAATTCATCAAAATTGTTTGGTTTCCAATTCAGAATAAAGTAATTCAAGAAGCATAGAGAGAAAGAGTGAGCATCCGTACAGTAACAAAGAGATCCTCGATGAATGCAACTCGAGTTCTGCACACACGGCAATGGATGGAATCCATTGAGTTGAACACAACTATTGATATAGAATGGGAATGACAAGAGAATATTGATATAGAAATGGAAATGACAAGAGAATGTTGATATATATATATATATATATATATAGAAATGCCACTTCTTGATTCTTGAATTTACTGTTAATTTAAAACGGAGGGAAATTCGAACAATTTATTTTATTTTTCCCGTTAACAAGATTCTTCAATTTACCCTCCAAATCATAATTCATATTTATGCACCGACTTAAATACCCTTGTATTTCTGTTTTGCTTTTGTTTTTTAAAAAAAAGAGCTATTGTATATTAACAAATGTTATTGTTAAGTGAATTTCAATCTCAAAAATCAGAAACTTTGCTCAAAAAAAGATACGCTATGGATGCAATTAAAAGTGACACAGCTAATCCATGGAAAATGATTAATTAGCTCAGCCTATAAAAAATTGGGTTTTCAAATAGACATTTTTATTTGATATATTATAGGGAAAATGCTCAAACTCATATATGTCATTTTCGTTTGAGAAAAGGCTTATTCACATCATTTTTCATTTGAGAAAAAACTCATTCATGTTATTTTTCGTTTGAGAAAAGACTCATTCATGTCACATTTTAGGGAAGGGAAAAGGCTCAAATATGTCATCGAACTTTGACAAAAGGCTCATATTTGTCATCTATTAAAAGTTAGGCTCATCTATACCATTTTCATTTGAGAAAAACCCATCCATGTCATTATTTGTTAACTAAAAATAGTTTCCGTTTGCAAAATCTTTTGTTACATGTGGTCAATAATGATTCGGCCATGCCATTAATTAAATCATTATTTTTAAAAGGGAAACATTCAATATGTCATCAAACTTTGGAGAAAAAAAACTCACTCATTTATGTTATCCGTTACAAGTTTGGCTCAATTATACCATTTCAGTTAACAAATAATGGTAGTTAACACAGATGACTTGCATCAAGAAATTAAAAGATAATTTCTCTCAAGCGTCTTGGTATTGGATCCGCTCTTCTGTTAACATGAACATGAATTAGATCCTATTCGAATTCTTTATTCAATTGCTTTTCTCCAAAATGAAGTAATAACAATATGTAGTGTAATCCAAAAAACAAAAAAAGAAAACAGAATATCACACAGTTATGAATTAATACTTGTATAGTATGAACTCCAGTGATTGTACTCCGTGGAAGTGTATATCTTCATAAATCGTAATAAGCTATGGAGTATGGATGTCTGTATTTTCATCAATAGTTGATTCAAATGTTTGCATTTAGATCAATATTGCCCATTCCCTCAGCGATATCTAAATCTTGATCATTAGCATCTCCATCTTGATCAGCATTTTCCTCATTAGCGCCTCCATCTTGATCATTATCGCCTTCAGAGAGAAAATCAAGCAACGTTACTTCGTTCCAGTAAGTAAGCTCATCCCTGCCACAAAATACTCATTTGAATTAACACAGTACAAGTCATACCACATATATACATGTACAGACAGTCTCAATTTGCAAATTCGTAATTAGAAACTTACAATCTCGTATAGAATCCTTCTCTGAAATTCCTAAACAGTTGGGAGACTGCAATCTGGTGAAATCATAGATTCTGTAATTTAAGAGGGAAAAGGGAAGCACAACAAAATCGTTTTTTAATACTACTAGTATCTTACAAGTTTCCACCCGAGCGTGTTTCTACAATGGACACAGCAAGTCTTGGCTATGGTATTGCCATATACTACTTGAGGTACGTCTTCTGCTACATCAACATTAAACCTGCATATACGGCTCATTAGGCAATAAAGAAGATGTTGAAATTGCATGAGACTTACAATTTATCAAAGAACCCTGCTATCAATAAGTTGTTTTCCTGCAATGTGTACGACACAAGAAAATAAGTCAAGAAATATTACAGAGTACTGAATTACATGTTTAATTAATCAGAATTCATGATACGAATGTCTGTAGTCCACGGAACCACAAATCGATACTATAATAATGCAGAGAGAGTGAGAAATCCTTACAGTCAGAATGTAATCCTCGACGAGTGCAACTCTAGTGCTGCACCTATGACAGTGGATGTAATCAGAAGAAGGCCTTTCATTAGCGCCTAAATTTTGTTCAGTAGTGTCTCCATCTTGATCAGCATTTTGCCCATTAGCATTTCCATCTTGATCAGTTGTGTCTCCATCTTGGTCAGTATCGTCTCCATCTTGATCAGTAGCGTCTCCATCTTGAACAGCATTTTTCTCATTTGCATCTGTATCTTGATCTGCATTTTCCTCATTAGCGCCTAAATCTTGTTCCTCGTTAAAACGAAGTAACGGTACATCATTCGACCAAGTAAGCTTGTACCTGCCACACTCATTTGTATTAAACCTTACAAGTCATACAGCTAACAAATTGCAAATTTGTAATTAGAAACTTACAAATTCATAAAGAATCTTCCTTCTCTGACATACATCTCCGGTTGATGGATTGCAATCTGGAGAAATAAAAAAGTTCAGTATTTTTAAAAAAGCAACAAAATCTTCTTGTTGATGAGCTCTTAAATATTAGTATCTTACAAATTTCCACCCGAGCATAGTTCCACATTGGGTACTTCCATTTAGTGTTTCATGATTATTCACATCGTCTGATACTTCAACATTGAACCTGCATATATGCAGAAAAAAAGTGTTGGCAAATAACAAATCTCAAGTTGCTGAAATGTCGAATTGCATGAAATCATGATACTTACACTCTATTAAAGATCCCTCCTGACTCAACCTGCAAAGCATACAAGAAATATAATAAGTTGGTTCTGAGTTTAGTCAAGAAATATAACAGAGTAGTGATTAATTCATGAATTATGATACAAATAGCAGTAGAAATTAAGGGATTGAATCATACATATAGTTATTTTCTAAACGAATAGAACCATTGAAGTATTAAAGAAAATGTCTGTAGTCCACAGAACCACAAATCGATACTATAATGCAGAGAGAGTGAGAAACCCTTACAGGAACGAGAGTGCAATGGATGTAATCAGAAGGAGGTCTTTCAACTAAATTGTTTCTTGTCATAAATTGTTGAATCAAGAACCACATCCTAATAGACATGATTCACCTATTACAGAATAAAGAACAAAGTGTAAGACAAATATCAAAGCTGCAAAAAACAATGGAATGAACAGACTAACAACTCACCAAATAACAGGGACAAAAGAGTTGGTGATCAATGAGAATCAAGAAAAACAAAAATGGGTGAAAGTTATAACAGAGGAGAATTGCTCAAAACTGAAATTCTTGATTCTTGAATACTACCAGTTGAGAAGAGCTCTGTTTTGAAATCGCTCTGAAAATTTTCTATTTTTCCCCTTACGAAGATTGGGAGGAAATAATCAAGCCAAACAGGACTACAGGATTTATATTAGTTTTTAGGCGTTTTAGGCAGCGATCAGCAATTGTTGGACATACAGCAACTCGTCCCTCTTGAATTCACTTGGACTAGCTTCTTATTAGAATGCATGCGTCCACCAGTTATCACTGGACCAGGTCTCTCGACAAAATAATAATGCGGAAAACAAATAACTTAAATAAACCAAGCATAATGATTTTACGTGGAACCTCCTCGCTCAAGGGAGATGAAAACCACGACCTGTAATCACAAGATTTCAACTCAAACTCCATTTCACTCAAAACGGAGCAAATCTTCAGATTACAAACTCTTGTAACTTAGGAATTAAAACTCTTTAATCCCTTCCCCCTTACTATAGCAACTCTACTAAAAGCAAAATAACTAAACCAACTACCTTTAGTCGATCTAGACTTCAAGAACCCAACAAGGCTAACTCTAGCCACCAACTCAGATCTCGAAGATAAGAACATAAACAAGCAGCAATTTTGCTGCACTCACACATCAACTAACTCTAGTTGACACTCCTAGGCAACTCTACCCAAGAGAACATCAAAACAATTATGTAAAAAGGCTGGACTAAAACATAGATCATTCGACTAACTAACTCCAGTTAATCCGACTCAACCTAAAGACTTAGACAAGCAACCAATCTACTATTTCCTCCGTTTAAAAAAAATGGCCTAATTTCCTTTTTAGTCTTTAAAAAAGAATGATCCCTTTCTTTTTTTGGCAACACTTTAACTTCAAATTTTCACGTGGCATGTTTAAGGCCACAAGATTTAAGGACATTTTGGTACATTTGACAAAACTTTAATTTAGAACCACAAGATTAAAAAATCTTCTTTCTTTTCTTAAACTCCGTTACAAGTCAAAATAGGTTTTTTTTTTAAATGGAGGGAATATCTCTTATAACTTAGAAGTAGTTTACAAAATAAGAACACAAGACACAAAGCTCAAAATACAACAAAGGCGCTTTAGCACTCCATCGGGTTCCTTGTTGAGTATGAGCAGTGTTCTTACTTAAAGATGATTTTTTCTTTGTAAGCTTATGAATTTTCAGAATTCAAAACTTTGTTTGCCAAAACTTGGAATTGTCTTTGGAGAAGATAATATTATCAATTGGACACAAACCCTTAGGACCAAGCCATTGCCTGAGCCTACTGCTATGAAAAGACATGACCAGTCACAATAGAGTTGGCAGTTGTGGCAGCTTTTAGACAGGGTTTTTTTTTTGTCTTTTTCACGTAAGCAGTCTTTCCTTGACCAGGTCTCTTGTTAGATCCGGAAGTTTGTCAGATCATCAAAACTTCAAATCAGCTTAAAATAACACTTTTCCATTTCCACAGTTTGAAACATGTCTGTTATAAGCGTCTTCAGTTGGACAAGTAATCAAGGTGTAGTTGGTTATCACGTCAGTCTAAAACATAGAGTAGTTAAAGTTTGAGGATCATTTCTTAGCCAAACAAGCCAAGGCTGAATCCTCAAATGTGATTGCTTCGTCCACTATATATAAGAACAACGATTGTGCACTGGCACTTTAGTTAGATATACTAGTAGCATTTACTATTAAACAAAATCTAAGGAAATAAGTAATCCATTATAAACCTTTAACCAATCGATTATACTCAAATGCTTGTATCAAGAAATTAAAAACTGAGCAGCATATAGAGAACGGTAGTACCTGAGCTCAAACATGTAAAAAGTTCAGTGTCAATTGGGTTATTCCAACCTGAAGTAATAATATATAGTGCAATCTCAAAACAGAAACGGAAAACAGAATATTACACAATTATGAATTATAGCATTTTGTATAAGCAGAATATCAGAATGAGTAGGCTATCAATGTCTGCATTTTCTTCAATATTATCTATATTCCATCAGCCACTTGATCTATTTCTTCCTTCTTTTCATTGGGGGGCCTCCATCTTGATCATGATTCTGTTCATTAGCGCCTCCCTCTTGATCAACATTTTGCTCATTAGCACCTCCATCTTGATCAACATTTTGCTCATTAGCGCCTCCATCTTGATCAACATTTTGCCCATTAGCACCTCCATCTTGTTCAACATTTTGCTCATTAGCGCCTCCATCTTGATCAAGCAACGTTACATCATTCCAGAAACTTCTCATTAGCGCCTCCATCTTGATCATGATTCTGTTCTTCATCTGTATCTCCATCTTGATCAGTATTTTGTTCTTCATCTGTACCTCCATCTTGATCAGTATTTTGTTCTTCATCTGTGCCTCCATCTTGCTCAGTATTCTGTTCTTCATCTGTACCTCCATCTTGATCAGTATTTTGTTCTTCATCTGTACCTCCATCTTGATCAGTATTTTGTTCTTCATCTGTACCTCCATCTTGATCAGTATTTTGTTCTTCATCTGTACCTCCATCTTGATCAGTATTTTGTTCTTCATCTGTACCTCCATCTTGATCAGTATTTTGTTCTTCATCTGTACCTCCATCTTGATCAGTATTCTGTTCTTCATCTGTACCTCCATCTTGATCATTAGGAACCTGTTCATTATCGCCTCCAAAGGGAAAATTAGGTAACGTTTCATCGTTCCAGAAACTAAGCTCCTTCCTGCCACAAAATACGCATTTGAATGAACACCTTACAAGTCAAACCACATCTATATACATGTACAGACGTCTCAATCTGAAAATTCGTAATTAGAAACTTACAATATCATATAGAATCCTCCTACTCTATGACTCCTAGACGGTTGGGAGGCTGCAATCTGGAGAAATCATAAATTCTGTAATTTAAGAGGGGAAAAAAGCAACAAAATCGTCTTGTTATCATGAAACTCAAATGATCTTTAATATTACTAGTATCTTACAAGTTTCCACCCGAGCAGGGTTTTACATTGAACACAGTAAGTCTCGGCTAGGTTCATGCCATCTGTTACTGGATGATATCGCTCATCCTCTGTTACTTCAACATTAAGCCTGCATATATGGCTCATTAGGCAATAAATAAAATCTTAAGATGTTGAAATTGCACGAGACTTACACTTCAGTAAAGAACTTTGCATTCACTAAGTCGTCTACCTGCAATGTTTACAACACAAGAAATAAATTGATTCTGAGCTTAGTCAAGAAATATAACAGAGTAGTGCTGAATTCATGATACAAATATAGCAGGGATCGAATGATACATATTGTCATCAAAAGATACCACATACTGATTGAATAGAACAATAAGTCGGTTCTATTTGTGTTTTTTTTTCTAAACGTATAGAACAATTCAGAAGAAATTAATTGAAAATTTGGACTATTAAAGAACCACAAATCAATAGCAAGAAATCATACAGAGAGAGAAATCCTTACAGAGTGATTGTAATCCTGAACGAGTGCAACTTGAGTTCCGCAGGTACGACAGTGGAAGTATTCAGGCATGTTTCACCTATTACAGAATAAAGAACAAAATGTAAGAGAAATAGAAAAGCTGGAAAAATCAATGGAAAGAAGAGACTAACTTATCACCAGGGAGAAAAGAGTTGGTTGATCAATGAGAATCCAAGAAAACAAATAATGGGTGGGAATTATAACAGAAAATCAGTTCTTGATTCTTGAATACTACTAATTGAGAAGAGCTCTGTTTTGAAATGGCTTCACCAGCTCTGAAAATTTTTAAACCTTTTACTAGGGATAAACTGAAGATTTTACAGTTTATCCTTTCTTTTTTTTTCTACCTCCAAAAGTATTTTCTTGTGTGAATTTCAATGGTAAAAACTTATCAGAGTAAATATACTGGTGCTGCAACTTACTTAAGAAGTCAGGATCCTCTTGTTGAGACTTGAGAGGCTGACATCTTCAGAAATAGACTTGCAGTGGTAAAATTCACGCAAACAGGATTTGTATAAGCTTTTAGGTAGCGATAAGGCAACAACAAACGAATGGTCATCCCTCTTTAATTCATTTGGACAAGATTCTCCATTCCGCAGTTTGAAACATGTCTGTATTTACAACCTAATTTTTATTTCTATTTTTCCTAATAGACATTTCACACCTATTACAGAATTAAAAAATCTGCTTAGAAAATTTTCTAACCCTTTACAAGGGATAAAAAAAATCTATTATTATTTTTCCCCTTACGAAGATTGAGAGGAAACAATCCACAAACCCGGTTAGGGATTAAATTCCTTAAGTGAGTTTTCCTTTATGTGCCAAACTGTACTTGTGCTGCAGGATCCTTTTGTTGAGACTTGCTGTGGTGAAGGAAAACTCTACTACAAATTCATGCTTTTCAAACCTACAGTATTTGTATTAGTTTTTAGGCAGCGATAAACTTCATGCTGTCAATCAGCAATTGTTGAACATACAGCAACTCATCCCTCTTGAGTTCATTTTGACTAACTTCTCCATTTCCACAGTTTGAAACATATCTGTTATTAGCTCCTTCAGTTGGACAAGAAATCAAGGTGTAGTTAAAGTTTGAGGATCATTTCTTAGCCAAAGCTGAATCCTCAAATGTGATTGCTTCGTCCACTATATATAAGAACAACAATTGTGCACTGGCACTTTAGTTAGATATACTAGTAGCATTTACTATTAAGCAAAATCTAAGGAAATAAGTAATCCATTAGTAACTTTTAACCAGTCGATTATACTCAAATGCTTGACAGATGACTTGTATCAAGAAATTAAAAACTAAGCAGCATAAAGAGAACGGTAGAACCTGAGCTCAAACATGTAAAAAGTTCAGTGTCAATTGGTTTATTCCAACCTGAAGTAATAATATGTAGTGCAATCTCAAAACAGAATATCACACAATTATGAATTATAGCATTTTGTATAAGCAGAATATCAGAATGAGTAGGCTATCAATAGTCTGCATTTTCATCAATATTATCTATTCCATCAGCCAGTTGATTTATATCTTCGGTCGTTTCATTGGCCGGCCTCCATCTTGATCATGATTCTGTCCATTAGCGCCTCCATGTTGATCAACATTTTGCTCATTAGCGCCTCCATCTTGATCAACATTTTGCTCATTAGCGCCTCCATCTTGATCAACATTTTGCTCATTAGCGCCTCCATCTTGATCAACATTTTGCTCATTAGCGCCTCCATCTTGATCAACATTTTGCTCATTAGCGCCTCCATCTTGATCAACATTTTGCTCATTAGCGCCTCCATCTTGATCAACATTTTGCTCATTAGCGCCTCCATCTTGATCAACATTTTGCTCATTAGCACCTCCATCTTGATCAACATTTTGCTCATTAGCACCTCCATCTTGATCAACATTTTGCTCATTAGCGCCTCCATCTTGATCAGCATTTTGCTCATTAGCGCCTCCATCTTGATCAGCATTTTGCTCATTAGCGCCTCCATCTTGATCAGCATTTTGCTCATTAGCGCCTCCATCTTGATCAGCATTTTGCTCATTAGCGCCTCCATCTTGATCAGCATTTTGCTCATTAGCGCCTCCATCTTGATCAGCATTTTGCTCATTAGCGCCTCCATCTTGATCAACATTTTGCTCATTAGCGCCTCCATCTTGATCAGCATTTTGCTCATTAGCGCCTCCATCTTGATCAACATTTTGCTCATTAGCACCTCCACCTTGATCAACATTTTGCTCATTAGCGCCTCCACCTTGATCAACATTTTGCGCATTAGCGCCTCCACCTTGATCAACATTTTGCTCATTAGCGCCTCCATTTTGATCATGCAACGTTACATCATTCCAGAAACTAACTGCCTTCCTGCCACAAAATACTCATTTGAATTAACACCTTACAAGTCATACCACATATAATCCTGTGCAGACGGTCTCAATCTGCAAATTCGTGATTAGAAACTTACAATCTCATATAGAATCCTCCTGCTCTATGACTCCTAGACGGTTGGGAGGCTGCAATCTGGAGAAATCATAAATTCTGTAATTCAAGAGGGAAAAAAAAAGAACAACAAAATCTTCTTGTTATCATGAAACTCAATGATCTTTAATATTACTAGTATCTTACAAGTTTCCATCCGAGTGGGATGCTACACTTGACACAGTAAGTCTTGGCTAGGGTCATGCCATCTACTAGAATATATTGCTCGTTCTGTGCTTCTTCAACATTAAACCTGCATATATGGCTCATTAGGCAATAAATAAAATCTCGAGATGTTGAAATTGCACGAGACTTACACTTCAGTAAAGAACCCTGCATTCACTAAGTCATCTACCTGCAATATTTATAACACAAAAAAATAAGTTGATTCTGAGCTTAGTCAAGAAATATAACAAGTGGTACTGAATTCATGATACAACTAGCTGTAGAAATTAAGGGATTGAATCATACAGATTGTCATCAAAAGATACCATATACTGATCGAATATAACAATAAGTTGGTTATATTTGTTTTTTCTTTATAAGCGAATAGAACAATTCAGAAGAAATTAATCGAAAATTTGGAGTATCAAAGAACCACAAATCGATAGCAAGAAATCATACAGAGTAGAAATCCTTACAGTGTGATCGTAATCCATAACGAGTGCAACTCGAGTTCCGCAGCTACGACAGTGGAAGTAATCAGAAGACATGTTTCACCTAATACAGAAAAAAGAACAAAATGTAAGAGAAATATAAAAGCTGGAAAAATCAGTGGAAAGAAGAGACTAACTTCTCACCAGGGAGAAAAGAGTTGGTAGATCAATGAGAATCCAATAAAACAAAAAATGGGTGAAAATTATAACAGAAAAATCAGTTCTTGATTCTTGAATACTACTAATTGAGAAGAGCTCTGTTTTGAAATGGCTTCACCAGCTCTGTTTTATAATCGCTCTGAAAAGAGTTGATTGATCAATGAGAATCTACTAATTGAGAAGAGCTCTGTTTTGAAATGGCTTCACCAGCTCTGTTTTATAATCGCTCTGAAAAGAGTTGATTGATCAATGAGAATCTACTAATTGAGAAGAGCTCTGTATACAACTAATTGAGAAGAGTTCTGTTTTGAAATGGCCTCACCAGCTCTGTTTTATAATCGCTCTGAAAATTTTCTAACCTTTTACTAGGGATAAAAAAAATTATTTATTATTTTTCCCCTTATGAAGATTTTACAGTTTATCCTTTCTTTTTCTTTTTTTTTTTAGACTATTTTCTTGTGTGAATTTCAATGGTAAAAACTTATCAGAGTAGTTACGCAGAATGATAGATGCCTGACATATTATTTAATTATGATTTCTTGTGTGAATTTCAATGGTAAAAACTTATCAGAGTATATATACTGGTGCTGCAACTTAATTAAGAAGTCAGGATCTCTTGTTGAAACTTGAGAGGCTGACATCTTCAGAAATAGACTTGCTGTGGTGAAGGATAACTCTATACAAATTCACGCAAAGAGGATTTGTTGTGAACAAGAGGAGTCAAGTTGCAGACCTGGATGACATGGGGGGTGCCACGGAGAATAATCACATGGATATGCCACATAAGAGCTCTAGAAGAGTAATTCCTCCTAAAAGACTTGGCGATTACGTTTGGAAGAGTGGGAGGTCACGTGACAAAGGACAGAGTTTGCTGCAACAAAATGTATAAACAGAACAAGTACTGGGCATAATGGGGCAAGCAAAATCATGATGGATCTTTCTGTTATCTCATCTCCTTCTTCACTCTATCTTCTCATCCCATTTCTTTTATTTATCTATCTATCACTAGTTATTTCTTCTTGTATTTCAAATTGCCTTAAATATAGTTTATCAAGTATTGTTGTTGTTTACAGAAGTTGTAGTTGGTTCAGTTTATCAATACAAAGGTGTCTTTGAGAACTATTGTTAGTGTTCATTAGTAATCTCTTTGTTACAGGATTTGTATAAGATTTTAGGCAGTTTAGGCAGCAGTAAGGCAACAACAAACGAATAGTCATCCCTCTTGAATTCATTTGGACTAGATTCTCCATTCCGCAGTTTGAAACATATCTGTATTTACAACCTATATGGACTGATTAGTTGGTTATCACGTCAGTCTAACGCACTGAGTTGTTAAATTTTGAGGATCATTTCTTAGCCAAACAAGACAGAATCCTCAAATATGACTGTTTGGGTCAGTATAATATACAAGAACAATAATTGTGCATATCTACATTGCAATAGCCTCCTGACAAAAGGAATTGTACAAATTTCAGAAGGTTACATATTTGCAATATTTTAGACAGCAGACTACAGAAACCTGTAGTATAATGTGAGCACTGGCACTTTATTTAAATATTCTAGTACCATTTACTATAAAAAAAAATTCTAAGGAAGTAAGTAATCCAGTATTAATTTTTAACCGGTCGGTTATACTCAAATGCTTGACAGATGACTTGTATCAAGAAATTAAAAACTAAGCAGCATATAGAGCACGGTATAGTACCCGAGCTCAAACATGTAAACAGTTCAGTGTCAATTGGTTTATTCCAACTTGAAGTAATAATAGGTACTGCAATCTCAAAACAAAAATGGAAAACAGAATATTACACAACTATGGATTATAGCACTTTGTATAAGCAGAATATCAGCATGAGTAGGCTATCAATGTCTGCACGTTCATCATTAGTTGATCCTGATCCAGTTGGTCTACATCTTCATTCAATCATTGGAGCGCCTCCATCATGATCGTGATTCTGTTCATTACGCCTCCATCTTGATAAGCAATTTTGAAAGATTTGTATCAAGACATTTAAAACACTGTGCTGATTAGCGCCCACATCTTGTCATTTGCCTTTCCAGCTAGATCAACATTTTGCCCATTAGCTCCCAAATCTTGATCACCATTTTGCTCATTTGGGCCTGCGTTCCATAAACTAAGCGTATCCCTGCCACAGAGTACTCATTTGTGTTAACCCTTACAAGTCATACTGACTACGTGTACAGACAGTCTCAATTTGCAAATTTGTAATTAGCAACTTACAATATCATACAGAATCTTCCTTCTCTAATAAACCTGTCCGGTTGGGGGACTGTAATCTGGAGAACTTGTTGACACCCAATACAAACTAATCATTGAGCTTCTTGAAATAATTAGTTATTGTAAAGTTCAAGATATTTTCTAAGTATTTGAAGTAATTTTGGTCGCTTTTACAATTTTTGATAATAAATATGCTTTTTTTTTAATTTTTATTTTATAAATATTCAAAAATGGTCTCAAAAAGATTTTAGTTTTACGTAAAAATACTTTATCAAATTAATTTTGTCTAAATTAGTAGTTTATATTTTGAGTCATTAGTTCATTAGGCTAATTATTTTATTTCGTTAAAAATTAAGAAGCTCGTTAATTAGTTATATTTATTCATTTTCATTTAAGCTCTAGCCGAATTAATTGATTACCTCAATTTGGGTTGAGTTGTATAACTTAATGGGCTAGATTCCAGTGGCCATTTTTGCAAGACCCATTTTTTGGGCCTTTTTCTTTTCTTCCAGCCCACTTCTTTTCTTTTTTCTCAAATAAAATCCCAACAGCCCACCAACCAAAACTCAGAACCATTTCTAAATTCCTAAAACTACATCAGCAGCCCACTTTCATTCTAATACAATACCCATTCCCAGCAACATATGTACAACGTACAGCAATACCCAATACTCATCTTCTTCCTCGATTGCGACCGAAACCAGTGCGAAAAACCCTTAAGCGAAGCAAATCGTGAAGCCCGGAATCGAAACCAAACACAGTCCGGTTGTGAACCGCGTCCAGCAGCCCAGAAAATCAACCCGAAGCAGCGCAGTCCAGTAGCGACTCAGCCCAAAATCGTAAGGCCCAATCACTGTGTCGTCTTCCTCCCGTCCCTTTCCAATTTGTACCAGCATCAGGCACGCTCTCCGTCCCCCTTTCCCCTTTCGGAATGAGTCAAAACCCCAAGGAAAAGGTGTTTGTCCGACTTGGTGAAGGAATTCAAATTTTTGAATTTAGAATTGGCCCCAAATTTCTACCCGATTCCCCCCGAAATCTACCCTAATTTCCCTTATATAATCACCTCTTATATTTATTTGTAAAGGGGGATTTTTTTTTGAACAAAAATACAAGGTAAGTTTTCTTGGCAGAAATACAGAGAACAACCTTTAGGAACAAGTAGCAATACACTCGAAATACGCTCTTGAATCGAGAATTGCTAGGACTTCTGCCCAGTTCCTCGACTATCATTCGTGTTCAAGTTTCTCGTGGTGGAAAAACCATCGTCCTCTACTCATTGTCCTAGTTCGCTGCCCCACAAACGGTAATCTTGGTACCTTTTCCTTGTTATATCTTACCCTTTTGTTCAGTATGTTTGTATTAGTTTAGGAATCCATGTTAGATTTTCTGTTATTTTGCATAAAAATGACAATTATATATAGTTCAAAGCTTGTGGTTTTTGCTCTATGTTTATATGTACATGAATCACTTTCTAGTATCTAAACATTGCTCCAACAACTCTATTTCTTTGTTTTCCTTTACTCGCTATTAAACATGGCCATAGTTAGAGTCAAGAATTATATTTCTATACATATCATATCTAACTTGAGATTATGTTTGGAAAGTTTATATTGAGAATAACTATCTCATTTGAATATATGTACTTGTTTCTGAATGCTCGAATTAGTATAAACTCAATGACTACTAATGTAACACTAATGAAAAAGAAATGTTTGTTTGATGTGAATTTACAAGTCTGTGAACTTCATAATTTATTTATTATCTAGCTCACATGTTTGATCGAGAGTATACTATTTTCTAATCATTTTTATCTCGTTTATCTATTTTGCATGAACACCGGAGCCGAAGAGTTTCACTTGAGACTCGATAAGGCCACTGATGTACAGATTCCATTTATTATCACCCTCGTTCATCTCTATTTCGTTAAGACAGCCAACTTACAGAAGGAAAAATCTTTTATGGAGCTTACATGGATCTCGATTATTTTATATTACTTGCACATCCTTACTTTTTCCTGCTTCATATTGGTTCATACATCGACCAACGGAGGAGATAATCTTTTCCTCTGTTAGAGCCAAGCATGACCTTTAATTACTTCAGCTTGTTTAATTTATTTGTGTTGATGTGATTAATGTTTTGAGTTTACTTATATGTTCTCTAATATATAACTAGTAGTTGTACTTAATTTGGAGGTTTCTTTAAGCTATGAGACATTTCCCTCATCACATAAAACTCCTATTTTGAAGACTTAAAAAATAAGTCACCCATCTTCTTCTTTTGGCAAGACCATTAATTAAAACTTGTATAAAGACAAAATGGCTTTCCTACATTATTGACTTTAAGTTGTACGCTAGTTTTCCAACTTCTTATATTGTTAATAACTAGTTCTGCTCGTGTCTTGCCCTAAATTTGATTACACACTTTCCATATCGCCGTGTCATCCTTTTTCTTATATACTAAGTATTAACTATTTTTTAAAAAAAAAATGAATAAATAATAAAGTAAGAAAATCAATCACTTTTCTTAGCCTAATTAATTAACATAAGTTTGGCCGGTTAACTGTTTTTAACAGATTTTAAAGGATGTATTACCCCTTCCCTTTAATATAAATTAGAACCCTTACCTAGAATCTCACAAGGTTAAGTAAATTTTAATATAGAGTTAATTTAGTATAATTTCAGCAAAATAAGGTGTCCTAATTCACCTTTAACATAATTAGGTGGCGACTCTTTAAAATGGTTTTAAGATTCACCAATATGTTGTACACCATTTTGAACCTCGAGTTAAAATGGGGTATAATAATATTTATTTGATTATTTGTATTTGACTAACCTTTTATCTGAATTGGTTTTATTTAATTAAATTTCCCAAATGAAAGTCATATGAGTTATATTCTTAAAATCTTTTAGTTTATTTTATTTCCAAATAAAAAAAAATGAAATGAGTTTTCTTAGTTAATATTTTTTCAAAATTAGTCAAAGTCATTTTAGTCAAATCGCCGGTCAACTGCAAGTTAGAGGGCCTAACACCTTCTTGGAATGTAGAACTTCGAACCCTTTTATTTTCAATTGATTTTATCTGTTTAAATCTTTTGAAAACCTTAAGGTTTTTTCTTGATTTTTTACTAAAAAATTAAGTGGCAACTTTGTTCTTTTGGAAATTCGATTTCTCTTAAACCATAAGTTTTCGATGATCATTTTTCTTTTATTTATATTTTTAAGTAAAACAGAACTCATTAATTCAGTATTTAAAAAAGAAAAGAAAAAAGACCAACAAAATCTTCTTGTTCATGAAAACAAAATGCTCTTTAATATTAGCCACCCGAGCAGCGTTCCACATTGACTACGGTACCAAATAAATATGGATAAATTACACATCGTCTGATACTTACATTGACATTAAACCTGCATATATATAAAATCATATGTAATATCGAATTGAATGAAATCATAATACTTACATTCTTTAAGGAAAAAACTAAACTTCAAGCAAAACCCTAACAGAATCCTTACCGTCAGAGCGGGTGATAAATCCTGGATGATTGCAACTTCAATTCCGCACCAACTACAGTGGAAGTAATCAGAAGACATGTTTCATCTATTACAGAATAAAGAACAAAGTGTAAAACAAATATCAAATCTGAAAAAATCAATGGAATGAAAAGACTAATCGTAGGAAATAAAAGGATTCCTAAGTATTTGTTATTTATGTTTAATTAGAATTTGTTAGTTTTATAGGTTCCTAGTCTTAGTTTACTTTTGGTTATATAGAAAAATCACTTCTAAATTCTTGAATACTAGTTGACAAGAGCTCTCTTTCGACTCAAATTCTATATTTTTGTGCTGAAAAAATTATTTAATATATATAAATAATTCATTAAGGATTCAGTAAACAACGGAGTGTGTGAGAGAAGTTTCTATGTAAGTTTAGGGATATTAATATCAAGTTGGGGGGGACATTAAACACTTTTGGAAATATTCTATATTTTAGAGACTCTGTGTAAAGGGAAGTTATTACTCTATAGTCTATACTACTCCCTCGTTTTCTATTTAGTCGTTAGTTATCACCCTTTGAAGTTTCATGTGTTTTAAGAAATTAGGTATGTTCGCAATTTTATTTTTATTTAATATTTTTTTAAATTCAAGTTTTTAATAATAAACATGAATTAATTAATTTTAATTAATTAATTTGACCAATAAACATGAATAAATTAATTAGTTTTCTATGTTGGTTATTAAATTCATACTTTCTAGATTAATAACTCTCAAGGGTAAAATAGGATGAATAGTGTCATTTATGCATTGATTTTGTGAAATCACAAGTACTCCCTATGTTTCTAATTACTTGTCCAGTTTTGAATTAACACACATATTAAGAAATCAATAATTGACATAGTAAGTTTACCAATTTACCCCTATTAATTATGAAGTGGATGAATTAAAAACTTTATATTTTCAAGAAGTTCTACCTTTTTAAAATAATTAATTGAGGGTATAATAGGTAAAAAAAATTTTGTCATTTCTTGATTTATCAAAATGGACAAATAATTATGGACAACTAAAAAATGAAATATGAACAAGTAATTAGGAAATATATATTGTTCTTATTATCCATGAAGTTTCTTTATTGATATTTGAAGTCATGCGGGCCTGAGCAGACAATATTACTAGTGATTTACATATTATCCGTGAAGGTTCATTATTGACATTTGACGAGTCATATCAGTACAAGTATTAAAAAGGAATCTTTATAGCTAATTGAATTGCCTGAGAAGCAAGGACTTATCTGTTCAGCAATTTACTCGGAATATTTCAACTTGTGAACCAGTCTTGCATTAACACAATCCTTCTTTCTTATCTGTATTCACAAGGAAAAAAAATTAAATAGACTTTAATTCTTAGTAAAATTATAAGTATTCTAAAATCAAACACTTAACTCCATATATAATTCAAACAAATTAAATCCTACTCAACGGAGTATAAGTGTTTTACTCCTATTTTTCAATATCAATCATTTTAATCTCCTAAATAAAAAGGTCAGTCTAACTATACAATTAAATTTATAATTTTTGAAAAATTAAAACAAAACATGAGAATTCCTATTTAAAAAAAATACTAGTAGTATAATATTTTATAGTAAATATTTAGGTTAGTAAAAGAGAAACACCATAAATAATTTCTAAGCAAAAGAAGGAGTGTCGGTTTAAAAAAAGTCCTTGTCTCTCTTTTTTTCTTAGGGCACAAGAAACGAGAATAGTCACTTATACTATATATAAAACCCACATACCAGTAAACGACTGAAAATTCTGCAGACTGTCATAATGACAATAAAGAGGAGAAGAGAAGAAGAAATAGTAACAGTGGAGACACTAGCCATGGCTAATTGTGTCAATATTTTAGAGAAGAATAGTTCACTATCACGTCGATTTTTCGAGTGCAAAACTTGTAAGAAGCAGTTTGAATCGTTCCAAGCTTTAGGCGGACACAGAGCAAGTCACAAGAAACCAAAACTGGTATTACCTTCAGATTCGATTAAATCTAAGACGAAGAAACATGAATGCTCTTATTGCGGCGAGGAATTTGTACTTGGACAAGCTTTGGGTGGACATATGAGAAAGCATCGCGATAAATTAATGGAGAAACCAAAGGAGAAAAATACTTACAAATCTGCTGAAAAGATGGAGACGGAGAGTGGAAAGAAATTTTGCTTAGATTTGAATTTGACACCGTATGAGAATGATCAGTTGACGTTGGGGATTATCCCCGCGTTTACAGTAGTTCATTCGTTGTTCTAGATATTTTAAATAAATTGTTTTATTTTTGGATTAGAGAAAAGTAGATATTATAAATTTTTGTTTCTTTCTCTCTTTTTTTTTAGTCATATTTCTGTTGATTTGTGGCTAGTCTGTATATGAAACAGATACAAATTTTGTCTAACTTATAAACTAGTTACAGGATTAATTGTTTTATTTCATTATATTATTTCCTTCTTAATTCAACCAGTTTTGTTTTGCAAAACAAAATCAATAACTTTGTGTGAACTTATGGAAAAAAATTTGATGGGAGCGCATAATTCAGATTAATCGTCGTGGGTAATATAAAAATCTACAAGTTTAGATTTCTTTAGAATCATAGAATGAGCAGTAGTTGTTTCATAAGTTGATTAACGAGTCCTTTTTCCGGCAGATGACAAGTCTCTTTAGGTTTTTGCTAATTAATTGTTTAAGGAAAATACTGAGCAATTATTAATGCCTATATGTTAATTCACAATCAAAGGAAGCTTAATTTTTCTTTTTTCCTTTTCTTTAAAAAAAACTTTTGAGCTGTAACAGTGGCTGGTTCTGTATTTTTATTTTTAGTCCTATTTGTACAACAATAAGGCAACATGGAACTCTTGAGGATCCATACTTCTTATTGGTTACGTTATTGGAGTATTAATATGGTGGCCAATCAATATAACTGGTGGTTATTAGATAATCATCAATATTAATTACCAAGTTTTTTAACTTAGTGTAATTATCAATTAATACCACCTCAAAATGATTTTGTGATAAAAGCAAAAAATGTTACTCTCTCTTTCGCTCACTTTTACTTGTCTGTTGATTAGTGATTACTATCACTTTTACTCGTAGTGAATTACTTGTTCAATTTTAAAAAATCAATAGATAATTTATTATTTATAGATCTTGTAGAATCCCAACTCAAATTGTAGAGTTTCAACTCAAATTGAACACGTCTTGTAAAGTCTCACAAAATTTCAATATCTACAGTAATCTCTCAATATATTTTTCAAATCATTGAATTTATTATATACAAAAGGTAATATAGTAAATTTGTCATTATATTAAGTAATTAATTTCTGTAAGTTAATATTAGACAAGTAAAAAGGACTGAGATATATTGTATATACTAACTGTTATCTTGTGGGAAAATTAAAGAAATTAAGTTGGCCACCAAAAGATTATATATAGTGTGTGAAAGATGAACCTTCGAACACATCTTAAGAACACGGTTTATAAGGTGGCTAGTTTGTATGCACATGCACGTAGGCAGTTAAGTCATTATTTCTTAAAGAGCGAAAATCTTAAGTATGAAGGAAACTCTATATATAATAGTGTATTTAAGTGGATAAGCGTGTCACGTATTGATTCATATATAGTTTTAGTGTGGAAATTGACTTATTAGAGTTTGTCAGACAACTAATTTGGTCAAATTTGTAATTGATTCCATTTAGTAATCATAAATTCAAGTTGGAAAAGATAGTCCCTACCATACGTACCTTGAAAAATGTTTATATCATATTACGAGGAAACATTAACTTTTCATTTTTGATTTATTTTTATTATTTTAGTTTAAAATCAAGTGTTCATAAACAGTTTTTTAATTTATTTAAATACTAAAAAAATATTTTAAAATTATTTTAGTTTAAAAACACTTAAAATAATTCAATTCAAACGGGCTCTAGCTTTTTCTACAAATTTATGACTTGTTTTGGTTTTAAACCAAGTGCTTAAAAACACTTTTAAAATTTATCCAAATACTATGGAAATGTATTAAAAATATTTTGATTTAAAAACACTTAAAATAAGTCAATGCAAAACAAGTTTTACTATATAAATACTAGCATATTCAGTATTATTATTGCCTCATTTCATGATTTCATGATCATATTTTGTGATTTGTTAAGTTGACGTGATGTTTTACAGAGACATAATTTAGTCTTTTATAGAGAAAATTAAAAGATGGAGAATATATATGCTATATTATACGTATTGTACATGGTATACTACTCTCTATCCCTATGTTCCTAATTACTTATCTATTTTTGAATTAGCACGCCTATTAAGAAAATAATAATTGACATAGTAATTTTACCATTTTATTTCTATTAATTGTGAAGTGAATGAATTAAAAATTTAAGATTTTCAAGAATTTATACATTTTTCAAAGTAATTAATTGAGGGTATAATATGTAAAATAATTTATCCTTTCTTGATTTGTCAAAATAGACAAGTAATTAGGAAAAATGGACAAATAACTAGAGAACAACTCAATACAAACTGATTGATGGTCCAACTCCCTATTAACTTGGGTGCCAATTAGTTACTACATCCTTCACCTCCCAGAGTAAACTCCAATAAGGTCTTCTCCTTTATTTTTTTAAAACTATCCTAAATTGCATGAGACTTGTCATGAACTTTAACAAAATAATAAAGTTTTTAAATTTTGTAGTCCTGAATAAAAGTTATGTCAAATGTACCAAAACATTTTTTATTCTTATGACCAAAAACATATCAGGTGAAAAACTAAAATTAAAATATTAAATTAAAAACTTAAGATTTTCAAGAATTTATACATTTTTCAAAGTAATTAATTGAGGGTATAATATGTAAAATAATTTATCCTTTCTTGATTTGTCAAAATAGACAAGTAATTAGGAAAAATGGACAAATAACTAGAGAACAACTCAATACAAACTGATTGATGGTCCAACTCCCTATTAACTTGGGTGCCAATTAGTTACTACATCCTTCACCTCCCAGAGTAAACTCCAATAAGGTCTTCTCCTTTATTTTTTTAAAACTATCCTAAATTGCATGAGACTTGTCATGAACTTTAACAAAATAATAAAGTTTTTAAATTTTGTAGTCCTGAATAAAAGTTATGTCAAATGTACCAAAACATTTTTTATTCTTATGACCAAAAACATATCAGGTGAAAAACTAAAATTAAAATATTGCTAAAAATTAAAAAAATCATTTTTTTTAACAAACTAAAAAAAAAACTAGGTCATTTTTTTAAAACAAAAAATTCCCCTAGTTAAATCTTTTGCAGTAGTAACTATCGGAGGGAGAAAGACACTAAAAGACAATTTTGCACCTATTATATGAACTAACTTTCATTGACAATTAGACTCTAAATTTTGATAGTCAGTCATATAACTTTTTTATATTTTAAGATTATAGATTCATATCTTCTCTATTCTTTTTGCAATTCAAGATAAGATTTTTTTATTTTTTTTTGCACAAAATTATTATGTTCCATGTATTTGATCAAGTCAAACCTAGAATCATTCTGGAAACTTCGTGGAAGCTCACTTTATGGACTCTTCCTTGTGCTTTAAACTTACATGAAAATTACCTGAAAAACACACTCATATTCGATGATTTTAGAAAACGCGGCGAGATCACTGAATCCGAAAATCTCTACACACTACTAGCGTTTGTCATTATGAATAGAACGCGCAAAATGTAACTATAAAATATGTGAAGCAATTGTAAGCCCAAATAGATCAGTCATCATTTTATTCAAACTCAGTAGAGAAATATCGAAGCATCTTATTTGTATCTACATTAACCAATTCTTCATAATGACGGCATTAATGAGAAAAAGCAGAGAAGACAACGGTGACGTGGAAGCACAAGCAATGGCTAACTGCTTAATGCTTTTATCATCCATAGATCGAGATCGTCGTGATTCATTTGAATGCAAAACCTGCAAAAGACGGTTCTCATCTTTCCAAGCGCTTGGCGGCCATCGAACGAGTCATAAATCGATGAAATCAACGATCGACATCGGAAAGTTTCTTCACGGAAAATTATCCAAAAAACGCAAGGTACATGAATGTTTAATTTGTGGAATGGAGTTTTCTATGGGGCAGGCTTTAGGTGGACATATGAGGCGTCACCGTGCCCCTGTAAATGAAATTAAAGATTCGTCGTCGGTGAGAAGGATACCAGTTTTGAAGAAATCGAATAGTAGCAAGAGGATATTTTGCGTGGATCTTAATTTAACTCCTGATGAGAATGATGATTTTCAGTTTTGGCCTACGGCACCTGCACCTGTTTTGCGCTGCGTTATCTGATTAATTCCCTCACACACCTCCATTGTTATCCTCTTAGGACTAGCTAGAGCTAGAAGATGTCTTTCATTTTAATTTCTTGTGTGTATATATCACAAATTCTGTTATCTATTTACCTTAAATGATCAGATTTATTTATTGAGTAGATTTATTTACAAGGCATTCCAGCTTATCATTTTGCTCCTTTTTTTGGATGATCGAAGCAATTATTCCTATGGCATAGCAAATTAAGTCTTTACTATATTTATTCGAAAAAGTGATACTTCCTTCGTTTTACAAAGAATGGTCTAGTTTGACTTGACACGGAGTTTAAGAAAATAAAAAAGATTTTTGAATCTTGTGGTCCTAAATTAAAGTTATGTCAAATGTACAAAATTATCTTTTAATCTTGTGGTCTTAAACATGTCACGTGAAAAACTGAAATTAAAATATTACCAAAAAAAGAAAGAGATCATTCTTTTTGAAATAGACTAAAAAAAAAAGGAGGTTATTCTTTTTTAAACGGAGGGAGTACTACTTTTTAAAGAAATATGTAGTACACACTCATCATAGTTTGGAGTTCTGTCGTAGATACATACACGTGGATAAACTTATTATTCTTGTAGATAAATTTAGGAGTCAATTCCCTAAATAGTCATTCAAGTTTAAGAAATTGCCTTGAAATATTATTTATATTTTATTTAGGACCAAAATATCACTCAACTATCAATATTTTCCTTCAAATATACTTACCACTTCAAATCCCACTCTCTCCTAGTTGGCATGCCATGACATTGAAGACTTTTTTTTTTTAATAATAGACATATTTAATTCATCAAACTCAATTAACTAAAATAATGATTTTACTATTTAAAAAAAAAATTGGGTAGAAAAATATGAAGGTGTTAGATATTTTTAAAGTATCTTTTTATAATCTTCATAAATTCTCACGTAATTTACATATTTATTTTGTAGAGGCATAAGTTTAATGAATTAAATATGTCTATTGTTTTTTAAAATGATGATTTAATGACATAACATATCAACTAGAATAGAAGGAGACTTTTGAGATATTTAGTATTATTTTTTGGGAAAAAATTAGTAATAATATTATTCACTTTCTATTTATTTTTTTAAAATATTGTAAGCATGAATTTCAAAGTACACAATTAATTCTATTGTAATAGTTAATTGACATTTAATATTATTGATTCATTATACAATTTATGATGATGTAAGTTAACATTCATGGTTGATTTGTATACCATTTGTTTTTTTGAATATATGTGTTTATAAGTATTCAAAATTGATGACAATATAGTATATTTAAAAAACCTATTTTTTCATAGCATAAAAAATTAAAAAGTTTAATTATAATAAAAGATTCTTTAGTATGAAAATTTCTTCTTAATAAA